>NC_084977.1:5268168-5570582 GCF_963691925.1 Scomber scombrus | reverse complement strand
AATTGAATAAAAATAACCTTAAATGAAAAAAGGAAATTTAACCAAAAAGTGAGGTAAATACATATACAAAAGTAATATAAAAAGGAAACTTAACCCAAAGAAATGAAGTAAATACATACAAAAAAAGTACTGTGAAGAGGGAACTTAACCCAAAAAATGAAGTAAATACATACAAAAAAAGTTACTTAACCCAAAAAAATGAATACAAATTATAACCTTAAATGAAAAGGAAATTTAACCAAAAACATAAAGTAAGTACATTTAAAAATGTAATATGAAAAGGAAACTTAACAAAAAGGTGAGGTAAATACATACAAAAAAGTAATATGAAAAGGAAACTTAACAAAAAAATGTAATAGAAATAATAACCTTGAATGAAAAGGAAATTTAACCAGAAACATAAAGTAAATACATGTAAAAAAGTAATATAAAAAGGAAACTTAACAAAAAAATAAAGTAAATACATATAAAAAAGTAATATGAAAAGGAAACTTAACCAAAATAATGAAGTAAATACATACAAAAAAGTAATATGAAAAGGAAACTTAACCAAAATAATGAAGTAAATACATACAAAAAAGTAATATGAAAAGGAAACTTAACAAAAAAATTGAATCAAAATAATAACCTTAAATGAAAATTAAATTTAACCAAAAACATAAAGTAAATACATAAAAAAATAATATGAAAAGGAAACTTAACAAAAAAATTTAATAGAAATAATAACCTTGAATGAAAAGGAAATTTAACCAGAAACATAAAGTAAATACATATAAAAAAGGAAACTTAACAAAAAAATAAAGTAAATACATATAAAAAAGTAATATGAAAAGGAAACTTAACCAAAATAATGAAGTAAATACATACAAAAAAGTAATATGAAAAGGAAACTTAACAAAAAAATTGAATAAAAATAATAACCTTAAATGAAAATGAAATTTAACCAAAAACATTAAGTAAATACATACAAAAAGTAATATGAAAAGGAAACTTAACAAAAAAAGTAAATACATATAAAAAAGTAATATGAAAAGGAAACTTAACAAAAAAAAAGTAAATACATAAAAAAAGTAATATGAAAAAGAAACTTAACAAAAAATGAAGTAAATACATATAAAAAAAGTAACTTAACCCAAAAAAATGAATGCAAATTATAACCTTAAATGAAAAGGAAATTTAACCAAAAACATAAAGTAAGTACATTTAAAAATGTAATATGAAAAGGAAACTTAACAAAAAGGTGAGGTAAATACATACAAAAAAGTAATATGAAAAGGAAACTTAACAAAAAAATTGAATAAAAATAATAACCTTAAATGAAAAGGAAATTTAACCAAAAACATAAAGTAAATACATATAAAAAAGTAATTTGAAAAGGAAACTTAACAAAAAAGTGAAGTAAATACAATAACATGAAATGAATAGGAAATTTAACTTAAAAAGTGAGGTAAATACATATAAAAAAGTAATATGAAAAAGGAAACTTAACCAAAAACATAAAGTAAATACATTAAAACAGTAATATGAAAAGGAAACTTAACCAAAATAATGAAGTAAATACATACAAAAAAGTAATATAAAAAGGAAACTTAACCCAAAGAAATGAAGTAAATACATACAAAAAAAAGTACTGTGAAGAGGGAACTTAACCCAAAAAATGAAGTAAATACATACAAAAAAAGTTACTTAACCCAAAAAAATGAATGCAAATTATAACCTTAAATGAAAAGGAAATTTAACCAAAAACATAAAGTAAGTACATTTAAAAATGTAATATGAAAAGGAAACTTAACAAAAAGGTGAGGTAAATACATACAAAAAAGTAATATGAAAAGGAAACTTAACAAAAAAATTGAATAAAAATAATAACCTTAAATGAAAAGGAAATTTAACCAAAAACATAAAGTAAATACATATAAAAAAGTAATTTGAAAAGGAAACTTAACAAAAAAGTGAAGTAAATACAATAACATGAAATGAATAGGAAATTTAACTTAAAAAGTGAGGTAAATACATATAAAAAAGTAATATGAAAAAGGAAACTTAACCAAAAACATAAAGTAAATACATTAAAACAGTAATATGAAAAGGAAACTTAACCAAAATAATGAAGTAAATACATACAAAAAAGTAATATAAAAAGGAAACTTAACCCAAAGAAATGAAGTAAATACATACAAAAAAAAGTACTGTGAAGAGGGAACTTAACCCAAAAAATGAAGTAAATACATACAAAAAAAGTTACTTAACCCAAAAAAATGAATACAAATTATAACCTTAAATGAAAAGGAAATTTAACCAAAAACATAAAGTAAGTACATTTAAAAATGTAATATGAAAAGGAAACTTAACAAAAAGGTGAGGTAAATACATACAAAAAAGTAATATGAAAAGGAAACTTAACAAAAAAATGTAATAGAAATAATAACCTTGAATGAAAAGGAAATTTAACCAGAAACATAAAGTAAATACATGTAAAAAAGTAATATAAAAAGGAAACTTAACAAAAAAATAAAGTAAATACATATAAAAAAGTAATATGAAAAGGAAACTTAACCAAAATAATGAAGTAAATACATACAAAAAAGTAATATGAAAAGGAAACTTAACCAAAATAATGAAGTAAATACATACAAAAAAGTAATATGAAAAGGAAACTTAACAAAAAAATTGAATCAAAATAATAACCTTAAATGAAAATTAAATTTAACCAAAAACATAAAGTAAATACATAAAAAAATAATATGAAAAGGAAACTTAACAAAAAAATGTAATAGAAATAATAACCTTGAATGAAAAGGAAATTTAACCAGAAACATAAAGTAAATACATATAAAAAAGGAAACTTAACAAAAAAATAAAGTAAATACATATAAAAAAGTAATATGAAAAAGGAAACTTAACCAAAAACATAAAGTAAATACATTAAAACAGTAATATGAAAAGGAAACTTAACCAAAATAATGAAGTAAATACATACAAAAAAGTAATATGAAAAGGAAACTTAACAAAAAAATTGAATCAAAATAATAACCTTAAATGAAAATTAAATTTAACCAAAAACATAAAGTAAATACATAAAAAAATAATATGAAAAGGAAACTTAACAAAAAAATGTAATAGAAATAATAACCTTGAATGAAAAGGAAATTTAACCAGAAACATAAAGTAAATACATATAAAAAGGAAACTTAACAAAAAATAAAGTAAATACATATAAAAAAGTAATATGAAAAGGAAACTTAACCAAAATAATGAAGTAAATACATACAAAAAAGTAATATGAAAAGGAAACTTAACAAAAAAATTGAATAAAAATAATAACCTTAAATGAAAATGAAATTTAACCAAAAACATAAAGTAAATACATAAAAAAAGTAATATGAAAAGGAAACTTAACAAAAAAAAGTAAATACATATAAAAAAGTAATATGAAAAGGAAACTTAACAAAAAATAAAGTAAACACATATAAAAAAAGTAATATGAAAAGGAAACTTAACCAAAATAATGAAGTAAATACATACAAAAAAAGTAACTTAACCCAAAAAAATGAATGCAAATTATAACCTTAAATGAAAAGGAAATTTAACCAAAAGAGTGAGGTGAATACATTTAAAAAAGTAATGTAAAAGGAAACTTAACAAAAAATTTAAGTAAATACATAAAAAAGGTAATATGTAAAGGAAACTTAACAAAAAAAGTGAAGTAAATACAATAACATGAAATGAATAGGAAATTTAACTTAAAAAGTGAGGTAAATACATATAAAAAAGTAATATGAAAAAGGAAACTTAACCCAAAGAAATGAAGTAAATACATTAAAACAGTAATATGAAAAGGAAACTTAACAAAAAAATTGAATCAAAATAATAACCTTAAATGAAAATTAAATTTAACCAAAAACATAAAGTAAATACATAAAAAAATAATATGAAAAGGAAACTTAACAAAAAAATGTAATAGAAATAATAACCTTGAATGAAAAGGAAATTTAACCAGAAACATAAAGTAAATACATATAAAAAAGGAAACTTAACAAAAAAATAAAGTAAATACATATAAAAAAGTAATATGAAAAAGGAAACTTAACCAAAAACATAAAGTAAATACATTAAAACAGTAATATGAAAAGGAAACTTAACCAAAATAATGAAGTAAATACATACAAAAAAGTAATATGAAAAGGAAACTTAACAAAAAAATTGAATCAAAATAATAACCTTAAATGAAAATTAAATTTAACCAAAAACATAAAGTAAATACATAAAAAAATAATATGAAAAGGAAACTTAACAAAAAAATGTAATAGAAATAATAACCTTGAATGAAAAGGAAATTTAACCAGAAACATAAAGTAAATACATATAAAAAGGAAACTTAACAAAAAATAAAGTAAATACATATAAAAAAGTAATATGAAAAGGAAACTTAACCAAAATAATGAAGTAAATACATACAAAAAAGTAATATGAAAAGGAAACTTAACAAAAAAATTGAATAAAAATAATAACCTTAAATGAAAATGAAATTTAACCAAAAACATAAAGTAAATACATAAAAAAAGTAATATGAAAAGGAAACTTAACAAAAAAAAGTAAATACATATAAAAAAGTAATATGAAAAGGAAACTTAACAAAAAATAAAGTAAACACATATAAAAAAAGTAATATGAAAAGGAAACTTAACCAAAATAATGAAGTAAATACATACAAAAAAAGTAACTTAACCCAAAAAAATGAATGCAAATTATAACCTTAAATGAAAAGGAAATTTAACCAAAAGAGTGAGGTGAATACATTTAAAAAAGTAATGTAAAAGGAAACTTAACAAAAAATTTAAGTAAATACATAAAAAAGGTAATATGTAAAGGAAACTTAACAAAAAAAGTGAAGTAAATACAATAACATGAAATGAATAGGAAATTTAACTTAAAAAGTGAGGTAAATACATATAAAAAAGTAATATGAAAAAGGAAACTTAACCCAAAGAAATGAAGTAAATACATTAAAACAGTAATATGAAAAGGAAACTTAACAAAAAAATTTAATAAAAATAATAACCTTAAATGAAAAGGAAATTTAACCAAAAAAGTGAGGTAAATACATACGAAAAAAGTAATATAAAAAGGAAACTTAATCAAAATAATGAAGTAAATACATACAAAAAAAGTAACTTAACCCCAAAAAAATAAATGCAAATTATAACCTTCAATGAAAAGGAAATTTTACCAAGAAAGTGAGGTAAAGCTTACATTTAAAAAAGTAATATGAAAAGGAAACTTAAAGTTAAAAGTTAAATACAATAACATGAAATTAATAGGAAATTTAACTTAAAAAATGAGGTGCATACATATAAAAAGTAATATAAAAGGAAACTTAACCCCCAAAAATGAAGTAAATACATATAAAAATGTAATATGAAAAGGAGACTAAACCCAAAAAAATGAATACAAATTATAACATTAAATGAAAAGGAAATTTAACCAAAAAATGAAGTAAATACATACAAAAAAGTAACATGAAAAGGAAACTTAACAAAAAAATTCAATAAAAATAATAACCTTAAATGAAAAGGAAATTTAACCAAAAACATTAAGTAAATACATACAAAAAAAATAACTTAACCCAAAACAAATGAATGCATATTATAACCTTAAAATAAAAAAAAATTAATAAAAATAATAACCTTAAATGAAAAGGAAATTTAACCAAAAACATAAAGTAAATACATATAAAAAAGTAATATGAAAGGGAAACTTAACCCAAAAAAGTGAGGTGAATACATACAAAAAAGTAATATGAAAAGGAAACTTAACAAAAAAATTGAATAAAAATAATAACCTTAAATGAAAAGGAAATTTAACCAAAAAAGTGAAGTAAATACATACAAAAAAAGTAATATGAAAAGGAAACTTAACAAAAAAATTAATAAAATACATAAAAAAAAGTAATATGAAAAGGAAACTTAACAAAAAAATTAATAAAATACATAAAAAAGTAATATGAAATGGAAACTTATCAAAAAAATTTAATAAAAAGAATAACCTTGAATAAAAAAGAAATCTAACCAAAAAAGTGGGGTAAATACATACAAAAAAGTAACATGAAAAGGAAACTTAACAAAAAAATTCAATAAAAATAATAACCTTAAATGAAAAGGAAATTTAACCAAAAACATAAAGTAAATACATACAAAAAAAATAACTTAACCCAAAACAAATGAATGCATATTATAACCTTAAAATAAAAAAAAATTAATAAAAATAATAACCTTAAATGAAAAGGAAATTTAACCAAAAACATAAAGTAAATACATATAAAAAAGTAATATGAAAGGGAAACTTAACCCAAAAAAGTGAGGTGAATACATACAAAAAAGTAATATGAAAAGGAAACTTAACAAAAAAATTGAATAAAAATAATAACCTTAAATGAAAAGGAAATTTAACCAAAAAAGTGAAGTAAATACATACAAAAAAAGTAATATGAAAAGGAAACTTAACAAAAAAATTAATAAAATACATAAAAAAAGTAATATGAAAAGGAAACTTAACAAAAAAATTAATAAAATACATAAAAAAGTAATATGAAAAGGAAACTTATCAAAAAAATTTAATAAAAAGAATAACCTTGAATAAAAAAGAAATCTAACCAAAAAAGTGGGGTAAATACATACAAAAAAGTAACATGAAAAGGAAACTTAACAAAAAAATTCAATAAAAATAATAACCTTAAATGAAAAGGAAATTTAACCAAAAACATAAAGTAAATACATACAAAAAAAATAACTTAACCCAAAACAAATGAATGCATATTATAACCTTAAAATTAAAAAAAATTAATAAAAATAATAACCTTAAATGAAAAGGAAATTTAACCAAAAACATAAAGTAAATACATATAAAAAAGTAATATGAAAGGGAAACTTAACCCAAAAAAGTGAGGTGAATACATACAAAAAAGTAATATGAAAAGGAAACTTAACAAAAAAATTGAATAAAAATAATAACCTTAAATGAAAAGGAAATTTAACCAAAAAAGTGAAGTAAATACATACAAAAAAAGTAATATGAAAAGGAAACTTAACAAAAAAATTAATAAAATACATAAAAAAAGTAATATGAAAAGGAAACTTAACAAAAAAATTAATAAAATACATAAAAAAAGTAATATGAAAAGGAAACTTATCAAAAAAATTTAATAAAAAGAATAACCTTGAATAAAAAAGAAATCTAACCAAAAAAGTGGGGTAAATACATACAAAAAAGTAACATGAAAAGGAAACTTAACAAAAAAATTCAATAAAAATAATAACCTTAAATGAAAAGGAAATTTAACCAAAAACATAAAGTAAATACATACAAAAAAAATAACTTAACCCAAAACAAATGAATGTATATTATAACCTTAAAATTAAAAAAAATTAATAAAAATAATAACCTTAAATGAAAAGGAAATTTAACCAAAAACATAAAGTAAATACATATAAAAAAGTAATATGAAAGGGAAACTTAACCCAAAAAAGTGAGGTGAATACATACAAAAAAGTAATATGAAAAGGAAACTTAACAAAAAAATTGAATAAAAATAATAACCTTAAATGAAAAGGAAATTTAACCAAAAAAGTGAAGTAAATACATACAAAAAAGTAATATGAAAAGGAAACTTAACAAAAAAATTAATAAAATACATAAAAAAAGTAATATGAAAAGGAAACTTATCAAAAAAATTTAATAAAAAGAATAACCTTGAATAAAAAAGAAATCTAACCAAAAAAGTGGGGTAAATACATACAAAAAAGTAATATGAAAAGGAAACTTAACCCCCAAAAATGAAGTAAATACATACAAAAAAGTAATATGAAAAGGAAACTTAACAAAAAAATTGAATACAAATAATAACCTTAAATGAAAAGGAGATTTAACCAAAAAAGTGAGGTAAATACATATAAAAAAGGTAATATTAAAAGGAAACTTAACCCAATAACATGAAGTAAATAAAAAACATAACTTTACATGAAAAGGAAAGTTTGTGAATAAAAAATTGAATCAAAACAACAACCATAAAACTGAATATAATACTTAATTAAATAAATACAAAAAAAGTAATTTTAAAAAGAAACTTAACCAAAAAATAAATACATACAAAAATTAATATGAAAAGGAAATTTAACCAATAAAATGAAGTAAATACATATAAAAAAGTAAATGAAAAGGCAACTTAACCAAAAATAACAATTACTTAAAATGAAAAAAAAACGTTAGCAAAGTTCTAAAGTACAATGAGAGAAAAATTTAAACAAAAACATGATTTAAAATAAATAAATGTAGTTAATAAAATCAAAAGTACAATGAAAGTGAAACGTAACTGACATAATAAATAAATAAAAACAATAACTTAACATGAAAAGGAAACTTCACCAAAAATTAAAACAATAACTTAACATTAAAAGGAAATCTAACCACAGTAATTAAGTTAATTCTAACAATAACTTAATATGAAAATACAACTTAACTAAAAAATAAAGTAAATTTAAACAATAACTTCAAATGAAAAGAAAACTTAAGTACATTAAGTAAATCAAAACAACAGTACCATGAAAAGGAAACTTGACTAAAACCTTAAAGTACAATGAGTGAAAAATTTAAATGAAAACATCATTTGAAAGAAATAGATTGATTAAATAAAAACAACAGTACCATGAAAAGGAAACTTAACCCAAATCTTAAAGTACAATGATTGAACAATTGAAATAAAAATATGATCTAAAGAAATAAATGAAGTTGATAAAAACAACAGTACCATGAAAAGGAAACTTAACCAAAATCTTAAAGTATAATGAGTGAGAAATTGAAATGAAAACATCATTTGATTTGAGTTTCACAGTAATTCCAGAAATACTTTCATGCCATGTAGGAAAAAAATGACTTTCAGACCAATAAATTCTATCACTTACCTGAAGGAAGTGCACACTTGTCCACAGTTGATTTGAAAGGAGACACGCACTTGTTTTTATTCACATGTCATGTGACTAACACATCCCTTCACTTACCTGAATGAGTCACACACTTGTCTGTGACTCATAAATGATCATATGTGGTGGAAGGTAACTAAGTACATTTACTCCACTACATAATACTTTACAAGCAAATGTTGTACTTCCACTGTTCTATACTTCCACTGTACTGACAGCTATACTTTTCAGATTAAGAGCTTTCACACTAAATATATAGGTTCATGCCATATAAGAATCCTTTGCAATCAGTAAGACTACCAAAAAATGTAAAACTATAAAAAATTAGCTGTACATCAACATTCTAGCACTGCTTACATTACTACACCCAAAATAATGAATTCATAATATTACAATTTATCACTGACATGGTCCACTCTCTCTAACAAGTACATTTACTTAAAGTATATTTAGTGCAAATTACAATATTCAGCCCCTTTATGTCTGAAAACAGTTATGCCATGAAGTGCATTTACTCAAGTAGCCTACTGTAATTAAATACTTGTACTTTACTTATTTCCATTTGATGCTACTTTATACTTCCGCTGCGCTCCATTTCAGAGGATGCAAGACTTTTACTTGTAGTTGAGTTATTTTAATAGTGAAGCTGCTCCCTTAATTTAAGTAAATGATCTTAGTACTCCTTCCACCACTGAAAAGAGTTAGGCTGCATTAAAGGTAGGGTTGGTAATCCTGTTCAGAAGCACTTTTTGTTATACTGGGTGAAATGGTCCTTCTATTATCAGAGGTATCAATACATTATGTCTTTAGAAAAAGGAATGGAAAAAATCAGACCTCTGTGGCAGCCACAGGACTGATAAAACTCCGACCAATCCATGCTCTTCCCACCGAAAACTTAGAGGAGGCAGGAGGAGGTGCTATTTTCAAATCTTGCTAGCTCTCTTGCTAGCTTTCCAACATTACCAACCCTACCTTTAAGTACAGACATGTGTCATGAATGTTACAGCCTGATCTCTAACAAGAGGATTGTGCAGTCAGATCAAATACCAAAACTTTATGTATAATAACTTTCATGTCATGTTAAGGCAGATGAATGTACTTGAATGTTATTTTACAGGACAATCTCCACTCAAATACTGTGTGTGTTTGTTTTTAAGTCTGTCAACCTGTGGAATTGGTGATAAATGAACTTTTTTTCTTCAAAGATAGTTTTTAAGTGTACAGTTAAATGTGTGACAAAATTAATTATTATTAGCTGAACATTTCACTCAACAATTAGCAATTGGTTGTTGGTGATAAATATTAAAAATACTTTTTTCCCCTTAAAAGTTAGTTTCAAATTTTTACAGTTATAAGTGTGTCAAAATGAATCATAAAGTTAACTGTTCACTTATTAGTGGGTTATCAACAATGTGTCAATGAATCGACCACGTTTTGAAAGTAAAAGCAGTGGAAAAAAACATGGACCTGTAGTGGTGTGAAAATCTTACATACTCCAGAAAAGCAGGGTGCAAATCCCATCTCTTCCACGCTGAAAGCAGTTTAGCATTGGCAGTAGCTGTTGATGTATATCCAGATGCAAACAGGTGCGATGTATATTCCGTTGAAGAAAAAAACGATATTCCGTTGAAGAAAAAAACTATATTCCGTTGAAGAAACAAACTATATTCCGTTGAAGAAACAAACAATATTCCATTGGATAAAACAAATATATTCCATTGAAGAAAAAAACTATATTCCGTTGAAGAAAAAAACTATATTCCGTTGAAGAAAAAAACTATATTCCCTTGGTGAAAAAAACTATATTCCGTTGAAGAAAAAAACTATATTCCATTGAAGAAACAAACAATATTCCGTTGAAGAAACAAACTATATTCCGTTGAAGAAAAAAATATATTCCGTTGAAGAAACAAACGATATTCCGTTGAAGAAACAAACGATATTCCGTTGAAGAAACAAACGATTTTCCGTTGAAGACACAAACGATATTCCATTGAAGAAACAAACGATATTCCGTTGAAGAAAAAAACGATATTCCGTTGAACAGGTGCGATGTATATTCCGTTGAAGAAAAAAACGATATTCCGTTGAACAGATGCGATGTATATTCCGTTGAAGAAAAAAACTATATTCCGTTGAAGAAAAAAACTATATTCCGTTGAAGAAAAAAAACGATATTCCATTGAAGAAACAAACGATATTCCATTGAAGAAACAAACGATATTCCATTGAAGAAACAAACGATATTCCGTTGAAGAAAAAAACTATATTCCGTTGAACAGGTGCGATGTATATTCCGTTGAAGAAACAAACGATATTCCGTTGAAGAAACAAACGATATTCCATTGAAGAAACAAACGATATTCCATTGAAGAAACAAACGATATTCCATTGAAGAAACAAACTATATTCCGTTGAAGAAAAAACTATATTCCGTTGAACAGGTGCGATGTATATTCCGTTGAAGAAAAAAACGATATTCCGTTGAACAGGTGCGATGTATATTCCGTTGAAGAAAAAAACGATATTCCGTTGAACAGGTGCGATGTATATTCCGTTGAAGAAAAAAACGATATTCCGTTGAACAGGTGCGATGTATATTCCGTTGAAGAAAAAAACTATATTCCGTTGAAGAAAAAAACGATATTCCGTTGAACAGGTGCGATGTATATTCCATTGAAGAAAAAAACGATATTCCGTTGAACAGGTGCGATGTATATTCCGTTGAAGAAAAAAACGATATTCCGTTGAACAGGTGCGATGTATATTCCGTTGAAGAAAAAAACTATATTTCGTTGAAGAAAAAAACTATATTCCGTTGAAGAAAAAAAACGATATTCCATTGAAGAAACAAACGATATTCCATTGAAGAAACAAACGATATTCCATTGAAGAAACAAACGATATTCCGTTGAAGAAAAAAACTATATTCCGTTGAACAGGTGCGATGTATATTCCGTTGAAGAAAAAAACGATATTCCGTTGAAGAAACAAACGATATTCCGTTGAAGAAAAAAACGATATTCCATTGAAGAAACAAACGATATTCCATTGAAGAAACAAACTATATTCCGTTGAAGAAAAAAACTATATTCCGTTGAACAGGTGCGATGTATATTCCGTTGAAGAAAAAAACGATATTCCGTTGAAGAAAAAAACGATATTCCGTTGAACAGGTGCGATGTATATTCCGTTGAAGAAAAAAACTATATTCCGTTGAACAGGTGCGATGTATATTCCGTTGAAGAAAAAAACGATATTCCGTTGAACAGGTGCGATGTATATTCTGTTGAAGAAAAAAACGATATTCCGTTGAACAGGTGCGATGTATATTCCGTTGAAGAAAAAAACTATATTCCGTTGAAGAAAAAAACTATTTTCCCTTGGTGAAAAAAACTATTTTCCCTTGGTGAAAAAAACTATATTCCGTTGAAGAAAAAAACGATATTCCATTGAAGAAACAAACGATATTCCGTTGAAGAAAAAAACGATATTCCGTTGAACAGGTGCGATGTATATTCCGTTGAAGAAAAAAACGATATTCCATTGAAGAAACAAACGATATTCCGTTGAAGAAACAAACGATATTCCGTTGAAGAAACAAACGATATTCCGTTGAAGAAACAAACGATATTCCATTGAAGAAACAAACGATATTCCATTGAACAGGTGCGATGTATATTCCGTTGAAGAAAAAAACGATATTCCGTTGAAGAAACAAACGATATTCCGTTGAAGAAACAAACGATATTCCGTTGAACAGGTGCGATGTATATTCCGTTGAAGAAACAAACGATATTCCGTTGAACAGGTGCGATGTATATTCCGTTGAAGAAAAAAACTATATTCCGTTGAAGAAAAAAACTATTTTCCCTTGGTGAAAAAAACTATATTCCGTTGAAGAAAAAAACGATATTCCATTGAAGAAACAAACGATGTTCCGTTGAAGAAAAAAACGATATTCCATTGAAGAAACAAACGATATTCCGTTGAAGAAACAAACGATATTCCGTTGAAGAAACAAACGATATTCCGTTGAAGAAACAAACGATATTCCATTGAAGAAACAAACGATATTCCGTTGAACAGGTGCGATGTATATTCCGTTGAAGAAAAAAACGATATTCCGTTGAAGAAACAAACGATATTCCGTTGAAGGAACAAACGATATTCCCTTGAAGAAACAAACGATATTCCATTGAAGAAACAAACGATATTCCATTGAAGAAACAAACGACATTCCGTTGAACAGGTGCGATGTATATTCCGTTGAAGAAAAAAACGATATTCCGTTGAACAGGTGCGATGTATATTCCGTTGAAGAAAAAAACGATATTCCGTTGAAGAAAAAAACGATATTCCGTTGAACAGGTGCGATGTATATTCCGTTGAAGAAAAAAACGATATTCCGTTGAACAGGTGCGATGTATATTGCGTTGAAGAAAAAAACGATATTCCGTTGAACAGGTGCGATGTATATTCCGTTGAAGAAAAAAACGATATTCCGTTGAACAGGTGCGATGTATATTCCGTTGAAGAAAAAAACGATATTCCGTTGAAGAAAAAAACGATATTCCGTTGAACAGGTGCGATGTATATTCCGTTGAAGAAAAAAACGATATTCCGTTGAACAGGTGCGATGTATATTCCGTTGAAGAAAAAAACGATATTCCGTTGAAGAAAAAAACTATATTCCGTTGAAGAAAAAAAACGATATTCCATTGAAGAAACAAACGATATTCCATTGAAGAAACAAACGATATTCCATTGAAGAAACAAACGATATTCTGTTGAAGAAAAAAACTATATTCCGTTGAACAGGTGCGATGTATATTCCGTTGAAGAAAAAAACGATATTCCGTTGAAGAAACAAACGATATTCCGTTGAAGAAACAAACGATATTCCATTGAAGAAACAAACGATATTCCATTGAAGAAACAAACTATATTCCGTTGAAGAAAAAAACTATATTCCGTTGAACAGGTGCGATGTATATTCCGTTGAAGAAAAAAACGATATTCCGTTGAACAGGTGCGATGTATATTCCGTTGAAGAAAAAAACTATATTCCGTTGAACAGGTGCGATGTATATTCCGTTGAAGAAAAAAACGATATTCCGTTGAACAGGTGCGATGTATATTCCGTTGAAGAAAAAAATGATATTCCGTTGAACAGGTGCGATGTATATTCCGTTGAAGAAAAAAACTATATTCCGTTGAAGAAAAAAACTATTTTCCCTTGGTGAAAAAAACTATATTCCGTTGAAGAAAAAAACGATATTCCATTGAAGAAACAAACGATATTCCGTTGAAGAAACAAACAATATTCCGTTGAAGAAACAAACGATATTCCATTGAAGAAACAAACGATATTCCATTGAACAGGTGCGATGTATATTCCGTTGAAGAAACAAACGATATTACGTTGAACAGGTGCGATGTATATTCCGTTGAAGAAAAAAACTATATTCCGTTGAAGAAAAAAACTATTTTCCCTTGGTGAAAAAAACTATATTCCGTTGAAGAAAAAAACGATATTCCATTGAAGAAACAAACGATATTCCGTTGAAGAAAAAAACGATATTCCATTGAAGAAACAAACGATATTCCGTTGAAGAAACAAACGATATTCCGTTGAAGAAACAAACGATATTCCGTTGAAGAAACAAACGATATTCCATTGAAGAAACAAACGATATTCCGTTGAACAGGTGCGATGTATATTCCGTTGAAGAAAAAAACGATATTCCGTTGAAGAAACAAACGATATTCCGTTGAAGAAACAAACGATATTCCGTTGAAGGAACAAACGATATTCCGTTGAAGAAACAAACGATATTCCATTGAAGAAACAAACGATATTCCGTTGAACAGGTGCGATGTATATTCCGTTGAAGAAACAAACGATATTCTGTTGAAGAAAAAAACTATATTCCGTTGAACAGGTGCGATGTATATTCCGTTGAAGAAAAAAACTATATTCCGTTGAACAGGTGCGATGTATATTCCGTTGAAGAAAAAAACGATATTCCGTTGAACAGGTGCGATGTATATTCCGTTGAAGAAAAAAACTATATTCCGTTGAAGAAAAAAACTATATTCCCTTGGTGAAAAAAACTATATTCCGTTGAAGAAAAAAACGATATTCCATTTAAGAAACAAACGATATTCCGTTGAAGAAAAAAACTATATTCCGTTGAAGAAACAAACTATATTCCGTTGAAGAAAAAAACTATATTCCGTTGAACAGGTGCGATGTATATTCCGTTGAAGAAAAAAAGGATATTCCGTTGAAGAAACAAACGATATTCCGTTGAAGAAAAAAACTATATTCCGTTGAACAGGTGCGATGTATATTCCGTTGAAGAAAAAAACTATATTCCATTTAAGAAACAAACTATATTCCGTTGAAGAAAAACAAATATTCCCTTGGTGAAAAAAACTATATTCCGTTGAAGAAAAAAACTATATTCCGTTGAAGAAACAAACTATATTCTGTTGAAGAAAAAAAAAAATTCCCTTTGTGAAAAAAACTACATTCCGTTGAAGAAAAAAAACCTATTCCGTTGAAGAAAAAAAACTATATTCCGATGAAGAAAAAAACTATATTCCGTTGAAGAAAAAAACTATATTCCGTTGAAAAAAAAAAAAATTCCGATGAAGAAAAAACTATATTCCGATGAAGAAAAAAACGATATTCCGTTCAAGAAACAAACTATATTCCGATGAAGAAAAAAACTATATTCCGTTGAAGAAACAAACTATATTCCGTTGAAGAAAAAAACGATATTCCGTTGAAGAAACAAACTATATTCCATTGAAGAAAAAAACTATATTCCGTTGAAGAAACAAACTATATTCCGTTGAAGAAAAAAACGATATTCCGTTGAAGAAACAAACTATATTCCATTGAAGAAAAAAACTATATTCCGTTGAAGAAAAAAACTATATTCCCTTGGTGAAAAAAACGATATTCCGTTGAAGAAAAAGACTATATTCCGTTGAAGAAAAAGACTATATTCTGTTGAAGAAAAAGACTATATTCCTTTGAAGAAAAAGACTATATTCTGTTGAAGAAAAACTATATTCCGTTGAAGAAAAAGACTATATTCTGTTGAAGAAAAAGACGATATTCCGTTGAAGAAAAAGACTATATTCTGTTGAAGAAAAAATATATTCCGTTGAAGAAAAAGACTATATTCCGATGAAGAAAAAGACTATATTCCGTTGAAGAAAAAAACTATATTCCGTAGCAGAAAAAAACTATATTCTGTTACAGGTAAAAACTATATTCTGTTACAGGTAAAAACTATATTTCGTTGCAGAAAAAACTATATTCCGTTGAAGAAAAAAGTAGTAAATCCTGTTTTGTGGAGCATTCAAGTTGCGTGGTGTGTCTCAGACTGACCAAGTGATAACTGTATAAACTGTGCAGATGTGACACAATATAGAGTCAATGGAATCATGACGCTCCATCAGGGTTATGACGAAATTAGTGAAAAAATGACCAAATGACGTAGTTTTCCCCCCTTCAAATTAAAATCAAACAAAGCACTATCAAAATAAACGTTATTGGCATGGCAGACCGGAAACATATATTCCAAAAGCATTACAGGAAAATATTACTGACAGATGTATGCGGCTATTACGGCAAAGTTCCCTTTCTCCACATAGGCAGATAGGGCAATTTCCGAGGGTGGGGGCATGGATAAACGCACAATAGCCTATAATATATATCATATTTGACTATATATTATTATTTTTAAAAAACAACAACTCTTAAATCCTTATAGCCTATTTCTCAGTATAATAGAAAGTGTCCCCATCTCTCTCCTTTGTTTTGTTTTAGCCTATTTATTTACATGTTTTACAGATGTGACCACACAGAAACATTTATCCTACTACTGAGCTTGTTTGTCATAGAGCAGGCCTGGCCCACCCGCGGCTCTTTGCCTGGTTTCATGCGGCTTTTATGTTCATATTGATTTTGTGTTTGTGTTTTTTTTTTATGTGTAGCCTATGTATATGCGTGTTCGTTTGAGTTCAATATTTTCATCTCACGCAAATGCGCGTTTGACGCAAATTTTCGGGAGGGAAAACCTTATTGTTGAGTAAACAATTTGTGTCAAGTTCGGTCGAGTCACCAGTGCCGCCCTGAATAAGCAAACAGCTAGATATGCAACACTGGTCGAAAGCTTTGTGACCCGGTTCCGTGATCTACAACTGAAAAGGCCACAGATTACGTTCCTCGTCGACCCGTTTAATGCGGAAATGGACTGTTTGAAAGCCCCGCTACTCACAGATGAGGCTGCAGCTGAGTTGGAGATGATCGATCTGTGTGAGAAGGAACAACTGAAACCTGCTTTAAGGGAAGGGACCATTGAGTTCTGGAAAAGTGTGCCAATGGAAAAACTAACAAGAAAAATACCCCAATGTCAAACGGGCTGCGGCCAAGATACTGTCCATGTTTGGGTCAACGTCTGCGAGTCTGTGTTTTTTACCCTGAAACACGTGAAATCAAAGCATTGATCTGTTCTGACTGACACACATGTGAAAGAATTGCTTTGAGTGGCAACAACGGAATACAAGCCAGATTTGAAGAGGATTGTTCAAGGCAAGGAATGCCAGAAGTCCCATTAAGCAACGTGTAGTAAGAGAAAAACTGTGTGCATGATGGAAATGGACGGTGAGAGCAGGTGCCTGTTTTATAAAGTTTCTATGTTATGTATCTTTGGTTTTGTGTTTCGATAGATTTTTCATATTTGTGGTGTTTTGTGGTTCCGGAGCGGTCCGACCGGCCTGACTCGGACTCATACAGACTCGTGGAGTTGCAGGATGGCTGGAGAAGCTCACACTGCCCTGTTTTCTGGATCCTCTACTTAAGTTGAGCTAGGTGCATGGAGCTCACAGCACAAAGTCTGAAGATTACAAACTGAAGCCCAGGTTGAGGTGTCAGTCTTATAGTAAAGTGAACAAAGTTTCTCAGAGTGAAGGTGTTGACTGTTGACTCTTTAGCCTAATGAGTATAAAGAAGTTCCTGCTGGACAATCAGGGAGCCAGAAATGTAATGTTAAAGCTGAGCAAGTGTTCCTTGATTCACAACTCTTTGATTAAGTGACAACTTTTCTGAGAAGTCCTTGTGGTGGGGGAGAAGGCTTTAACAGATCAGGAGAGTTATTGTTCTAAAAAAAAAAAAGTCAAGGTCAAAAGGTCAAAAAACAGTTATAGGTTGATAAATAAGTCTGGTAGATCTATTCAATTGCTCCTAACTTTTTTCGGTACTACTGGAGACATAGGAATAAATAGCTTGAATTTAAATGGAGCCAGTGATCATTGCAAAAGGGCCTCTCTTTTTAAGCTGTGCTCTCTTAAAAAGTGAAATGTTTTTTTTTGTATAGAGACACACTTCATCTTACTGAGACTCATGAGTTGTGTGATATGTGGAGTGGATTTCATAATAAACAGAGACAATACACTTGGACACATGTTAAAAATAACTTATCACGTTTATTGTTTTAAACATTTCATTTGAATGCATTTAAAAGTTGTTTTATCAGCCCTGTTCTGGTCACTCACGTGTAACACGTTCTGTTTATAAAATGTGTAAAACCTAACAGTGCTTATTTATTAAACACAGCTTTACTGGAGAATACAAATTCCAAAGAAGCTTTTGCCTTCTTCTTTGGAAAAACCACCTAAGTAAATATCATTTTGTGTCTTTACAACAGATTTGGGATAGTCCAAACTAGACAATCCTGTCAACAGTATACACAACAGTACACCTGAATGAGTTCAGTGAAAGCTCTGCAGTCTGAAGTGGACTCCAGGACTTAGCCGAGGGCATAGGAGACCCGAGCCATACTGAGACACTTGTAATGAAAAAGTGTAAACAAAGCTACTGGGTGTTACAGCTCAGGGGGTTTTGGTCAGATCCCGCTTTCAAAACATAGCCCATATGGAAGTCCCATGACACTTTTTCATTGGTTTTTAAGTATGCTGTCAGCTTTTACAGATGACTGTTTAAATGTGAGCTTAGAGAAGAGCAGGCAGTGTCTCAGAGTTGTTTTTTTTAAATATCGCTCAGGTTGAAGACAGTGTTGTAGAGTAGGAAGCATCAATCTCCTCTGATGAACTCTTTCCCACTCTGACACCAACGCTACTTATAGAGAATTGCTGAAAAAACACACAAAACTACACACTGAACAGAACATTTCCTGTCAGTTAAATAAATATCATGAGCTTTATTGATTAAGATTTAACAACTACACATGAACCAATAATGATGATGATATAATGAGTGGGTCCTTACTAAATTGCACCACCACTTTCTGAACAATGAATTGGTAAATACCTGCAAATTACTTAGAACATTTTCAGGAATTTAGTATAAACTTAAGGGACCTGTAAAACAAAGCTATTATTCCTGATCAATTATCAATCAATTCTTCATTAATTATTCATTGCCTATACTGTACTTTAATTCAGCTTCGATTCTGCATGTTTACATATTACATTTGTGTGTGTACTTAGTCTAAATAAAATTACACATGCCAATTGTTCAATATTAACAACTGTCAACTGGCAAATCTGATCATGCACACACATCATCACCTGTTTGCTTGACTCTGTGTTTCAGTGATCACCTGTGCTCACAGGGATGCCCTGTACAGTCTCCATGGAAACAGGTGTATGACTCTTCAAGTGTGTCGCCCCACTACAGCTCCTGAGGAAACATCATGTATGAAACCCCATCACACACACAGTTCATGCTAGTGGTACTGTACTCACTCACAAAGCACTCTCATTCCCATCTCTCACATTTACTCTCTTATTGTCCTCCTTTCTTATCTCCTTCTGTTTTCTCTCTCTCTGATCCAGAACAGAGTGTCCATGTGCTGGTGTACAACCTCCGCTCTCAGTGTGATGCTATACAAGTCACTAAAACAGCCATATCGCATGGTTATCTGCCCTGTCACTAAAAACAACGGTGCACTCCTGGTCAGTTATGGCAGCGTCTTGGTGGCCTAAAAGGCAGGAGGAGGTCACAGTTAGAAGTTTTAATACTTTGTAAGGTGACTTAAATAAACGGACTTTAATCTACACAATCCTTTACCTAACTTAAGTCTTCTTTGTGACTATCACATAAAGTGTGCAGTGACTTTAGCTATCATTGATGAGGCCTGTGTTCCTTTTTTGAATTAAGATGTTTTATTTAGATTGAGACATTTAACTCCTCTGTACCTGATCGATTTACAGATTAAGGCCTGATTATATCAAGCTCCATCACAGTCAATTGTTTTCCTGAAATCCTCTTTTGTGATTAAGCAGCATCTAATCAATGTGAGGAATCATTACACATTTCACCCTGTACAATCGCTGCTGTCTTCTTCTGAGTCAGTACATTTTAAAGGAGCAGATCACATTCATCATTTTCACAGGTTATATTCATTTATCACTCTCCCATTCACCTGGTTCCAGTAATGAATGTGTGTCATGCTTTGAAAATGTATTTGATTAATATTCTCTCTCTTCCTCTGTGTCAGTTCAGGTCTGTCGCCACTCTACTCCCCTCTGTCATTTTATGGATCTATGCTGGGTGACAAACGAGAAAAGGAGTCAGGATCTCTCTCAACAGAATGATCAGTATGTATTGAGGCATGTGAGGGTGTGTGTGTGTGTGTGTGTGTGTGTGTGTGTGAATCATGCCTTCTTATATCTGGCCCTTCTTTCCTTTCACTCTTCTCTTTACCATCATATCCTCCTGCTTATGATGCATGACATATTTTACTGTATGTAGCCTCATCTGGAATTTTTGCAGGAGCTACTTTGGAACGCTGTTCAGTAGTTGCTATTGTCACTGTTATGTGCTGTAGGTGGGCTTGTTACATCTTTCAAACATTATACTTTGTAGCTTTAGCTTTTTCTAGTTGCTTGTGCTTAATTATGTCTGACATCGTGTTGGATCATTCTGCATTGTTGATTAATTGTTTCCAGGTCATTTAGTAAACAGGTGTCAATTTTTAATAGTGATTTATTGCAGACTAAATGCTCTACTCCCTGTGTTAAAGATGAAGGAGGAAGTAGTCTTCACTCATTTCCTCAAAAGACAGGAGAAATACTTAAATAACCTAAAAGTAGAAAGAGGGATATATAATGGACATTTAATGTTCTTGTAGAATGGCAGCACATTCACTGTATTATTTCATTTAAAAATGGCTCCTTTGGTGAAGTTACAACTGAAATGTTAACTTTTGGTCTTTGCTGTGTTTTTCTAACCTCTAGGTCAGACCTTGATAACTGGTAGGGCTCCTCTTCCAGCATCCAACCAGCAACAACTCCAGTTGAAGCTCTTGCTCATTCGCCTGCTGGTCTGTTGCTGCTATCTCCGTGTGTCCACCTCTTATAACAAAAACAGCAACTCCTGCTGGCTGTTAGTAGGTAATAATACAATATACACACACATACACACCCAAAAATCAGCTTCACAACAATTTAATCTGGACCAAGAAACAAAATGTAACCTGACACATCACCTTAGCTGTTGTCATTCTGCCAAACACTTCCTGCACTAAAGTAAAATGGTTTGGTCAAAAGTTGCCGATACAAAAAAAGAAAAGTCGACAGTGAAAAACATATATATTTAAGGATGACTGGACTGAGGAATATGTGTTAATTTTTCCCACGCAAAGTTGCAGACCATTGTGCTTGATTTGCATTGAAACAGTTGACTTAATGAAGAGTGAGGTGAATGTGGTGTGAATGTGAATATGATGAGGTGAATTTCTAATAGGTCCTCAGATGACAGAGGAGTGCCTAAGCTCTCATTGGCCAACTAGTTGCATCTAGATTTTTTACACACTCTGCAGTTTGTAGGTCTGAACATGTTGCTAGAATGATAGCCCATTATCTAATAAATTCATATTAAAATCCTGTTTATAGTCCATAAATCAACGGTCATTTTTTCAGTTATTTCAAATTAGTCTATCACATCCCCCTGCTCTTCACCAAAGCACAGCTCCAACCTCCTCATAAAGTTTGCTGATGATATGATGAGACAAGCTACAGGAAGGAGTTGAGCCAACTGACCACATGGTGCAGTGGCCAATAATCTCTCTCTAAATGTGGAGAAGACAAAGGAGACGATTGTCAACTTTCAGAGAGCACCAGAAAGCACCTTCCTCTGTCCATCAAGGGTGCTGCTCTGGAGAGGGTGAGCATAGTTAATGCAGCGGGGAAGATCATTGGTGCCTCACTCCCCTCCCTTCTGGACATCTACAACACTTTCGCCTGGCCCGAAAAGCACTCATCATTGCACGTGACCCCACCCACCCCTCACACAGCTTCTTCAGTCTCTTGTCATCTGGGAGGAGATACCGAAGCCTTTGGGCCCGCACCTCCAGACTGAAGGACAGCTTCATCCACCAGGCTGTGAGGAAGCTGAACTCTCTCCTCTCCCTCCCCCTCTGCACATTACCCCCATGAAAACTTGACCCCAATTAACTCTTACCCTGTACATGCAGCAGGTCTGACAATAAAGTTGACTTTGAATTTTGAACTTTGAACTTTTGTTTTAGCGCATGGAATACTTCATGATATTTGCATGTTTATTTTTTAAATAGTTTTTGAATTTAATTCATCTTTGGTTACCCTGGAAACCACTGTTGCATCTGTCAAACCTCTCTGACTCAGACCTACATGAAACAGAGGTTCAAAAAACGTCATTCACACGTAAACGGTAAGATAAAACAACTTTCCTTTAGCTGTTTGTCACTTGCAGTTGATGGTTTACAGGCAAGGAGGCTCTTAGGAAGTGATGTGATAATTACAGCTCAGTGTCTCAGAAAAGATACATACTACTGTTTGTTCACACAATAGTTAAGTTAAACGATAGTAGTACATATTGGGTATGTAGCACATAGAAGGTGATTTCAGTTGAATCTTTATTTGTCAGTCAACACCATGGGTTGATTCACAGATGGAGGAATCTATGGTAGAAAAAAAGAGTGACAGCAGCAGCAAAACGAGTTCATCAACAGAGGTGGGTGAATGTTACTTTAAAGACACTACATGTTGTAAAATGTGTAGGGATGCACAGATAGCATTTGTATTGGCCTTTCTTTTTAAAGTCTGGCCTGCTCATATCCATTTTCTTTTGTTTTTTAATAAACACCTTATACATACATACACAACATGATATACAACACCAACTGAAAATAATATAAAGTGAATGAAACTAGAGTACAGAAGGTCACAGACCTGATATGTGCACATGTCCTTTCTAACAGGCGGGTGCAGAGAAGGTGGCCAACTCTGTGCTCTTCCCCTGCAAGTACGCCTCATCTGGTTGCGAAGTCACCCTGCCTCAAACCGACAAGAGAGAGCATGAAGAGCTATGTGATTTCCGGCCGTACTCTTGCCCCTACCCTGCCACCTCCTGCAGGTGGCAGGGCTCTCTGGATGCTGTCATGCCTCACCTGGTGCAAAAGCACAAGTCCATCCCCACGCTGCAGGTTAGGCTTCCACTGTGGCCCCTCTCCCTGTTTCTCCATGTACCACAAATGAGTTGCAACACTGCTTATTTTGTAAAAGTTTGTTTTGTGTTTTGAATGATAAATAGTCTTTAAGGGTTCAGTCTTACTGAATATCATGTTCCCTATACAATGCAACTGTTGCCTCCTGCATACTCACTATTCTAAATATATAACCCTGTATACATCACAACAGTTTGGTATTTTCCATTAGTTTCATGCACACCCACTTCATCAACATCACCATATTTACAAACAGTTGATATACAGTATGTGTGGATGCTAAATGATAAATAAGGTGTGTTGGGTTTTTGGCCAAGCCATGCCTGGCTCTAATCAAGGTAATGTTGGAAACAGTTGAAGCTTTAAGAAATTATGACTAAAACTGGTCTGTCTTTCTGTAGGGGGAGGATGTCGTAATACTAACTATAGACATTAACATGCCAGGCGAAATATTCTGGCTAATGATGCAGTCATGCTTCGGCTTCCACTTCATGCTGGTGCTGCAGAAACGGAGGAAGTACGGTGGCAGCCACCAGTTCTTTGCCATCGTGCAACTCATTGGGACTGAAAAGCAAGCAGAGAAATTTGGTTACCGACTAGAGCTGAACAAGCCCCAGCACCGCTTAACCTGGGAGGCCAGGCCCTGCTCCATCCACGAGAACATCGCCTCGGCCATCATGAATGACGGCTGCCTCATATTCGACACGTTCGTCGCACATCTGTTCGCGCAGAATGGCAACCTGGATATCAAGGTCACCCTCTTTGAAAATGTATAATAAATAATGAAACAGTAATTACAATTACCTAAAAGGGTTTTTTATGTTTATTAGAGTGTCACAGATGCCCTTATATTAGTTCATTTCAAGAATAAACCAGTAATTCCTTTTTATTGTGATTCATATGAATGTACACTTAAATGTCATTCAGTATTTCACTAAGTTAATAACTAAATTATCACAAGGTTAGTTTTACAAAAAATTTAAAAACTCTTTCACTCATCCTTTGAGGTTTGTTTTTTGTCTCTCTGAGTCAACAAAACAAAGTTATTATATTTTAATATTTAAAAAATACTTTTGTATTTGACAACCTTTTGTTACCCAGAATGACTCATGAGGGGAAACAAATATTGTTTAAATGTGATTCCTTCAGCAATAACGATCCTATGAGCTATATTTAGTAGTAGCAATGGTATTCTATTGTATTCTATTGTATTTTTTACATTTTTTAAAAGATTTTTTCTGGCATAGACACTTCCATTAGCAGTAGAGAGACAGGAAATCACGAGAGAGGCGGGGGTGCGACACGCTGCGCATATGGCATGCGTTCCCAACCCCCCCACGCCCATATTTTATTGTATTTTATAAACAGTATAAGATGTTTAAATTGAACTTGGATGTCTTCCATAGTAGAGAGTGAGAGAGAAATGACCCATATGCCACACACATAAAGAACATGGTATTTACTGTGGGGTTATGGAAGGTCAGATTAGTAAATTAGTTGTGAAATCACAGTGCCCTCTCTCTGCCTCACCACTTGAGATAGACTTTATGTGGAACTGGACTGTCTGTGACTTACTGACTGAGGCTCAGGGGGTTGGATTAATGAATGGATGGATGGATGCACCCACACACATTCTTGTCCTCTCTTGGTCATTTAAACAGACACAAACCGACAAGCTGTTCAGTCGTACTCCCTTGTCTATCCGTCAGAGTGATTTCCCTCCAGTCTTGCTTCTCACTCTGATTTTAGTGTCTCTCTTTCAAACCTTCTCTTGCCTTTCAGCCCTCCTCAGATATTTTAGACACTGCAGTTCTCCAGCTTTCACTCTGAGACGCTGGAGTCTCGTCACTGGGCAGCTCTGTGCTCTTGACAGCTACACACTGAGAAAGCTATATTTCAACACAGACTCAGTGGTCAGTGCTAGGCAGTTAGCCAGCTATAGCTCCCCCACCTCCTCCGTCCATTCTGTTAATAACACACCCCTGCACCTGTCAGACCTCTTGGATCAAACGGTTCACGCACTATGACACCTGCAGGGCTGCAACCACAGACATGGCTATTGATGGTTTGGACTGCAACCCTCTCATAGAGCACCTACTTCTATGCAGGACTGTAACCTCGGTTCTGCAGTGAAGGAGCTCGGTCTGCAGATGTTCATCTACATCCACAACTTATGACATCCATGCAGGCTCATCTGGCTCACATTAGTTCACCTAAGGCTGCGTGTCAGACACTCTTTAAATAGTTGACTGTCATTGATAGTTATTAGAACAGACACTGCTCTCATACTGTATTGTTTTCAGAAGGCCCTCAGCAACAACAGCCTGGTATTTCTTTTTCTGTTCATGGAGTCGTGACAACAGTGGAGTACTGACACACACACACAAAGACGCAGAGACATGCCTGTGCTTTACATAACATGCTGTGTGCATGCCAGAGCTAAAATTAATGTGAATATTGGACTTTCATACATTGGAATAACCATAAACACAACTTCAAATGAATGCTAATTTTCCTTTGTGTCTGCAGGATGTGTAAATAGGCAATTTTCATACACAGTATTTCAGGTTGTTTTCACAGCTTGTTTCTGCTGCCACCAAGTGGCCAAAATATGCTAGTGCAGGTTTAGTGGACATGGATTATGCTGATCAATGTTTGCTACAATTCCATGACAACGGAGCAAATTCCATGTCCTGTTGAGGACCACGAAATGCCTACTTTTGAGAGAATTTTGGTTGTTTTTTTAAGTAAAGATGCCCTTTCGCTTTCAAAAAACACATATGAGACACACCTGGAGATAACAGATGGAGAGCAGCGGTCACCACATCTTCTGAATAGCACAATATAAGTGTTAAAGTAAAGACTTACATGCAACCAAATTAGAAAACTGGTCGTAGCACACAACTTGCTCTCACCACATCAATGTGTGAATTCTGGAGCAAATGCAGTCGGAGCCCTTCACACTGCAGATGGTCTGAGGTTGGCTCGGCACATCTGGCTCCCAGTGGTGTTCTGAATCTAAAACTAGAACAGGGCGATTGAGTTTTCTATGCACATCATTTTTTCTAGTCCACATAGTCATCTTGAGTCAAGTAGTTGACAGTCTCTAGCTGCATTATTGAAATGTGCCCTTTGTTCCACTTCCTGTGAGCTGTTTTCTGAATAGTAAGTTTGGGGGACTTGGTGATTACATTGGGGATTATAATGGAGGGCACCATGTCTGCTTAAAGATGGAAACAATGTCCAAGGGTTTAAAAACTGCAGTATGTTTAATTAAAATTGTAGCTTGAGGGCTAACATATTTCATTTATAACCAATTGATTCTGTTAGCACACTTAGGGATGATACTTGATGATTGCAGCAAGGTAGAATTTACAGTAATTCACAACCGCCATATTTAAAGTCTTGGAATCTGCTATTTGGCCTGACCATCATGCTTGGTCTAGAAAACTGTAATCAGTGTGACACCTGACAGCTCCATTACAGATACAAGTACAAAGCTCATAGGCTTCCTTTTCAGTGACATGTACACAAACACTGAAAAACTGACATCTATTCCTAATCATCTGACTGTGGCATGCCTCATTTATTTATCAGTGCTTGCCTGACAGCTATACTTTACTGCTTTGTTTGAATCAGCAAAATGAAACCACATTAAGATTAAGACTTAAATAAAGTAGCGACAGAGCTACTAAACATCTCGCGTGATCACTGAAATCCTGTGTGGTCGTGCGTGATCCCGCACAGATCTCTAGATGTGCTGTACGGGATTTCAGTGGTCGCGCGAGATTTCGACAATGTTTACAGCTGCAGCAGTAGCAGCAGAGTAAAAGCCATCAGGTAAATGTTTATTTTAATAAACTCCTGGTGTACTTACAAACTTTCCAATGCATCGATTTATGACTGAAGACCCTATTTGTACTACTGTAGAAGTTTGATAACAATCCAGGTATTATTAGTGGGGTAATTTACGAGATACACTGGTGGTTCCGTTAGCGCCTGTACTAAGCCATTCGGCTGATGGCTCTAACTCCACTGTTTTGCAACCAAATGGAAAAAAAAGGGCTGATGCGGCGATTAGATAGACCTCATGGTGCATATGACGCTAGGTCGAAACTACGCTGAACCATCGCTTTAACCTCAAAAAGCAAAGCAATTATCAGATGGACTGATTCCCATTCTCAGCTCCAGTATACAGAGGGAATATCAGTTACATTTGCAGTTCACAAAACCTATTAAAAATCTATAAAAAAAAAAAAAAATCTATAAATCTATTAAAGTTTCCAGTTAATAATTAACATATCTCCTGTCATCTCACACTTATTCATAGAGTTGCATTCAACTGAGGGTGGATCTACTCTGTCATCAGCTTGGCTGGCTGTTGAAACATCAGATTGGTTCTTGGGATTTTGAGAAGGATTTGCTCTTCTCTAAAGGAGTTCATTAAGTAATTTATTTTTATGGGGAAATCAGACTGCATGCATATAACAAACAGACGATTCGATAGTTGTATGTAAAACAATTGTTGGGGCAGCTGATATAGATATGATATAATTAACATATTACCAAGTAGTTTGAGATATTTTAAGTAGGTTTGAGTCATAATACTGAGGAAAGAGTTTCCAGTAGTGGAGATACTAACACTTCAAGGCCACACAATGGTGCTGTTCTTCAGATAACTGATGCCATCTGTGTGCACTGTTTTGTTGTAGTCCTCTAGTCTCACCACCTCAGGAGTATTTTGCTTTATTGTATCCAAAGCTGATCAGGCTGTCTACACTGAGGCATTCATTTAATTTTGCAGCTATGATGTGCCACTGAACCTTCAAACTATTATGACTTCACAGGTCTTTGAGATTGAGTCTATTGAGTCTACACATGCAGGATACTGTCTACCATGGAGCACTGAGAATTACTTTAAATTTGAAAGCTTACTCACCAGGTTGGTCTGCCTGGTCCACCCCATATACTTTACCATGTGCATATTCTTACTGATAAGGCTGTTCTTTGTTTGCTTCTATCTTACCTAAGGATCTATATCCTTGGGAGTATGGGAAGTTATTGTCTTTGCTCCCAGGAGTTATGCTAACTATCTGTCCCTGAAGTCTGTATTGAATTGGGAAAAGGATGTTTAAGAATGCTGCGTCCTCTGCTTTGAATGAGTTCCAACATTACCTGAATCTTCAGGAGCTGGTCTCAATGAATGACTTGGAGGCAAGCACATCTGGCTGTAGATGTTTTTATTTATTCTTATTGCCCTTGCGTGTTTCCTTATGTTAATGACTCATGACAAATGTTGATGAATGTTTTTTATGTTTAATGATTATGTAATTTGCTCCTTGTTTTTATTCTAAATTGTTGTACGTTGGTTTTATGCATGCAACCTTGTTTATTGTGCTGCTGCCTGTCTTGGCCAGTACACTCACAAAAAAAAGATTTTGTAATTTCCATGAGACTGTCATTCCCAGTTTAAAAAAACAAAACAAAACCCATTGTTTTTGGTAGGAAGTGATGGGTGGGGCAATGCCTTTTACATTATAAAACCCATTTTTCTGCACCAGAAGGACAGTCTAGAGTTATTATCTCAGGGATTCTTCATTCTTTTGAGGATTCCCCCTTGTAGGTACATTGTCTTGAGTTGAAAAGTACTTTTTACTTTAACATTTACTACAGCTAGGATTAGTGCTTTAAAAAACAAAATCTTTCCATTCATTAGTGTTGGTCATTATCTGAATATATTTTGTGCATTTTATACTTTGTAGTTAAAGTGTGCTTTTTTCCCCACGTTTAGATTAGTAGCAATAAGCACCATCGTCATCTAGAGCACATGACGGTTTGGATGATTTTTCTACACCTAACCATGGGTGTGTGTCTGGACACTTGTGTGTAATTTGTGGGTAGCAAGAAATGCTTGTTTACCATGTTAATACATAATGTTTGGCATTAGAGAGAGAAATGCTAGTTTTGCAGCAGAGTATGACTGTGTAGTCTGTAGCAGATTGGTTTTCTGCAGTAATATTGGGTTGTTGAAGCTGTTTATGGGGTAAACATGTACTTTAATATGTATTTATACCACAACTTGGCCACGATCATCTTCAATTGCAATACCTTTCTCCAGAGAGAAAACATGTCAGTTTGCCCCAAAAACAATATTCTTTGTTCTCCCCTTTTCAGTTGCCATATTATTCAGTTCTGTGCTTTCCTGCATTGCATAATGAACTGCAGTGCAGCACTGTTGACACAACTCCAGTAGATTTAATAGTTTGTTTGTGCAAATTTTATTGAGGTCAGAAAGAAAAACATATTGTTGACAAGACTTATGACAGATTTGCAGCTTTGATTGACACCATAGAGCCCAGACACAGGCATCATAACAATGAATGTGGTGATCACAGCCTTGTTATTACTAGATATTTATAAGTTTTCATCTTGTGTATGTCCCAGTGTTTTCATTGGCAGTATTTCCTGTAGTGTACATACTAAATATTGTCCACAATGCAGCCTCTGATACTGTAAAATTCCATACACCTCCATTGTAATGGGGTGGCAGCTGGAACCTCAGGGACAGATATCTCATAACCTGGCCAAGTGAAACAAACTACCTTACCTTTACTTTCTTTTCATTAGACCCCTTCTTGCCCGGTTATGGCGCAAACCACATCCACATGCTGAATGTTAATCAAAAGTCCACTCACAAATCCACTCAACACTAACAAAAACAGTAATATACAAGTTCAACACACTCACCTACAAACCGAAGCGAGCCCCTCTCCTGACCTCCAGTTCACCTGCACTCCTCATGTGAACTCATATAGTCTACTGAACTACAAATACCTCTGCCTTACAGCATTATACAATATTCCAGGTTATTGTTTTTCTTCCTCCTATCCTGAATGAATCCCATATACATTAAAAGTAAACCTCATTAAATGAAGGGCAAGGTGTTAGTAAAGGCATTATGGAAGACTTAAGATAATCCAACAATATTTCTCTGCAATATTCATTTTATAATAAAAAGCAGATTTACAGCTGTTTATTATTTAATTTCTTTTTTAAGATTCCTTTTTATGCCTTTATTCTGCTCAGTGACTGGCAGAGAGGCCGACAGGAAACAGGGAGAGAGGGGAATGACCCGTAGCACAGGTCCCTGCCTGGCCGCACTCGAACCAGGGACGCCGCGACCACGTGGCATGCGCTCCAACCACTTGACCACCGAGGTGCTCCAATTTCTTTTTAAAATAGACCTGAACTTGTAGTTCAGTGGTTGCACTGATAGTTATTTACCTCTTATGTTTACCCTTACTTACAAATGAATATGTGTGGAAATATCTTTTAATAGTTTGAGATATAGTTTGACATTTTGAGAAATATGCACAAAAAAATAGAAATAATTGCCGAAATATGTCTTGCTGAGAGTTAGAAGAGAAGAATGATACCACCAAAAAGCTAACCTGGCTCTCAGAGTTTATATCTGATTGTTAATAAGGGTTTCTGTTTCCTCTGGTTTTCAGTCTTTATGCTAAGCTAAGCAAACTGGTTGCCGGTGCAGATTCACATTGACTGTACAGATAGAAAATGGTATCAATCTTCGGATCTAACCTTCCAGCAAGAAAGCAGATAAACGTATTTCCCCAGACTGTCAAGCTAATCCTTAAACCGTATCTAGATGATTCAAGCTTGATTAAACTGACTGATAAATTTCAAATGACTATGCCTTTACTGAGCTTTGAAATCCCTTGAAGTACTGCAAAAGATCTGCATGAGCAAGTGTTGGCTGCTGGAAATTTGGACTCAATCGCGTATCTGCGTGTTTCCTTTATTCAACTGAGAAGAAGCCCTGTTATCAACCTCGTGATTGTGCCACAATGCTTCACAGCTGTGTTCCATCAAACTACAGCTGTGCAATGCTTAAGTCTTTAAAAGTCTCCAAAATTGTGCAGCCCTGTTGCTTATCATAGCAGGCAACATCATACACAGTTATGCAATAGGTGCAGGGGCGTTTAAGTCCTGCTCAAGTTCGAACAAGTAGCCTGTGGGCAGCCTTTGCATTCATGTACTGTGTTTAGACTGTGTGTGTGTGTGTGTGTGTGTGTGTGTGTGTGTGTGTGTGTGTGTGTGTGCACTTGTGTATGTGTTTAGTCTTGTGGAGATACTGTGGTATGTCCTAGACAGGCAGTATGTGAGCGGTGTGTACACTACACAATGAAGCAGAATGTGCTGATGCAGCTCTCATAGTAGGAGTAATGGACCCATCCCTAACCTGAGGCGACTGCTGGAGCTCAGAGGAGAGATTTGTGCCTTTCCTTTCTGTCAAGCTGCCACATAGGAGTCAAGAATGGTCACAAATCCCAGCTGCTGACAGCCCAATGCCAGAAATATTACAATGAGGCTCAAGCACATACTAAAAAAAACCAATTATGTAATTATGCAACCAGGCAATGCTAGTGTTTATTGTTGGGCAAAATAAATGAACCAACCCCCAATCACCTGCTTTCCTCCTACCTGTAGCGCTGCCATATGCTAAGTATTGCCTAAGGTAACATGGGAGGTTGCGAAAGGAATGTGCAATCTGCGAAACTACTCCTGTATTTGTTTACGTGTGTGTTTAGGGACCTCCGACCGAGTTTTCTCCAAAGGCTGCAGCTTTTTCTAGAGCATTAATTCAACCTTGCTGACAATCATTGGATCTAATGATATCCAAGAGCAGCTGCTTCTGCCATTACAGATCCACTGCCGGATGTTGGAAAAGGATGACTCAACAGCCCATTCCGTGCTCATATGATTCATTTCTTTGGTAACTTCTGGTCATAGTTTAACACATATTGTCTTAAATGTTTCCCTGATGGTGAGTGTTAACTTTAACCATTGTTCCTGTTTTCTGATGTCTGGAAATCACATTAAGGATGGCTTTTTTGTTGCTCTAAATACATTTGTAGTTTTTCTTAATGCTGTCAAACGCTTCAATTCATAACCAAATACATGAACACCTCAGCTTTATGTTTAGTGCTTCTGAACGTGTATTTTATTGTCCTTATTCAGTCTGCATGCAAGTATTTATTTGTGCATGCAGGTTGGTTTACATCTGTATGAAATAAATACTTATGTAACATGTAGCTATGTCATCTGTTTCATTTTACCTTTCCTTGTTAAGCACTTTGTGAACTCTGGTTGTGATAAGTGCTATATAAATAAACATTATAATTGTTAGTACATGCTACTTTAATACAGTAAAGATAGCAGACTATATGGCCTAAGCACATGCCGACATAGGTGCTCATGTGGCTGTAGACTTTTCTTTTTGTTCGGTTTCACCAACTGTTCGATGAAATGGAGCATTGATGAAAAGTTTCCAAATAACTTCTTAATATCTCTCATTTTAAAATTAAACTGCATAAAAGTATTTTGCATTTATTCTGGCTGCAGGCACATGGTGTTCAGACATGGATCATGATGGATTTGGAAATATTAAAAGCAAGGAACATTGGCATTTGGTGTTGGTCCACTGCCGCCAGTCTAATCCAGATGCGGTAAATCACTGTGTTTTCCTTCACTTTTAGAGCAGCAGCATATAAATTCTGAGTTTGTATTTTTAACCCAGTATTGTTGCATTAAGTTACAGATCTTTATTTTCTTGACTGAGGGGTGTGGAAGGGCATGCAGTGGTGAAGTGGGCTGGGTCGGGGATGCAGCTAGACACGCCTCTTGTTATGAACGAGGATGTGTCTCTGGGGGTATATAGCAGACCGAAGCTCAGACTGCCTGGGCGGAAACCTGGAAGAGCAGCATTGCAACAGTGTCAGCTTCTTCACACCCAGCATCTGTCTTCTGTTCTCACAAGGTAAAGGAAATTTGTTAATAATCTATTTACTAATTATTCAGCAACAGGCTCCTACCAGCCCATACTTTCATTGACATCAATTCTTTGTCTGATTCTGCATCAAAGGAAGCAAAAACATATTGTTTTACTCCGATGATTAGAATGAATAGACTTATGTAATATGTGTTTGTGGGCTATATTATATGTATTTAGGACAAAGTAAGAATGCATGAATACAGTTATTCACTTTTCTGTAGGACTGCTTGATAGCCTGACATTTAACTACTCAGTCAATTCATTATTATAACAATTGGGGAAAGCAATGATTTTCTTTTGTGCATGATACATATTTATTTACAATGTGATTTTTTTTGTATCGCCAGTGTTGGATAGGAACTTTACAGGGTAATAATTATATAATGTAGCCGATAAAACACTGCAGCCTTTTTTTTTGATAGTCTTTTCCTTTGGGGAGTGGCTCATCCTGTCCCTAAAATACCACACAAACACTCTGCATTGCACTTTGACAGTAAAGTGGAGAGGGCACACCCTGGTACATCAGGTGACATTCACCACTTTACGAACACACTTCTATTAATCACATAGTACCTGTGTTACAGGTTAAGCAACAGAGGCTGCACAATAAACACAGTATGGATATTGTGGTCTAGGAAAAAAAGAGAAGCTTATGGAAATAGAGTAAAGCAACACAATGCACTATTGATGAAGCATTATTAGTTTAGCTATTTGTTTAACTGCTTGATTGCACTCTGGGCTTTTGAATGTTTTGTTATTTGCACCATTCATTTTACAGATGCAAAATAAAGGCTTTCTTGAGTGATGATACAGTGTGCAACTAACAGTTATTTTCATTATTGATTCACATTATCTGTTGTCTATAAAAAAAAATAATGTGATGCCACCAAGTTGCTTGTTTTTACCGACCAACAGTCCAAAACAATCAGTGCCACAATCATACAGTATAAGACCAAGTCAAGAAACACAAATGATTGATTATTATCCTTGTTTTATCTGATGAGTCATATGTTAATAAAGATGTGTTTCCTCTCAGGTCCGGAGCACTATGGCGCACCACAAAGAGTTTGAGTCTGCAGGGAAGAAGCCTGGCCTGCAGGTGTGGCGTGTGGAAAAAATGGATTTGAAGCCCGTCCCTACCGAACTCCACGGAAACTTCTTCACCGGAGACTCTTACATAGTGCTTTACACCACCCCTGCTCCTTCCTACAACGTTCACTCATGGATGGGTAATGGATTGACATGATCTGAAGACACCTAAAAGCACACTCTTGCTTATAATAGAATTAAATTCCACTCATTTGTCTGTCTCTCTTAGATTTTACAGTGATTCTATTTATTTATTTATTTTTTACCATTCTGTATAATCTCGCAGGCGAAAAAGCTTCCCAGGATGAAAGAGGGGCTGCTGCCATCTTTATGACCCAGCTGGATGACTTCCTGGGCGGAGCCCCGAGACAGTTTACTGAATTTCAAAACCATGAGTCAGTCACCTTTCTGGGCTACTTCAGGTCCGGCATCAAATACAAGGTGAAGCATGATAAATGCAAATGTTAAAATTATTTCAAACTTATTTTTCACAGAAACAACAAAGTTATGTCCTCTGCTGAAACAAGACTACATGGATGCTGAGATTATCAGACAACAAAAGCAAGCCTTGAGCTGCCAAGTGAAACATATTTAATGACCTAAGATAAACATATTGTTTATGTAACGTGTGTTTGTTCGGGAAGGGGAACTCCTCATAGTGCTATTTTAAGATGTTTGGAACTGTGGTTAGTTGCTCCCTCAGGTTTTCCACCAGGGGTTTCCATGGAGAGTTTGAACTGCCAAACAAGTAGAAACAAGTAGAAACATGCTTTCCAATGCCAAAACACAAAAAACCCCACTGCAAACATCATAGTAGTAGTAAGTGTTAAAGCATTTGAAGTTGAAATTCTCCAATTTGATTCTCCAATCAGAATCAGTTGAACATCTTTAAAGGAGTAGTTTGACATTTTGGGGACTATGGTTATTTGCTTTTTTCCTAAGCATTACATGAGCAGATTGACATAAAACTTATGTTTGTAAAGTACTATAAATATAAAACTATATCCTATGTAATATCAGGCAATTATTTTACTTGACTGTTACAGAAAGGTGGAGTAGCTTCAGGATTCCAGCATGTGGTGACCAACGAAATGAATGTCAAGCGCCTGCTGCATGTCAAGGGTCGTAGGAAGATCAGAGGAACAGAGGTGGACTTGTCCTGGTCCAGCTTCAACAAAGGAGACTGCTTCATCATTGACTTGGGAAAGGTGATCTAGATTAGGCTCTCAAATTTCTAAAAAGACTGAAATAGTACAGGAAACTTTAGTGGCATTGTTTCACTGTATTTACTTTTCCTGCGCTCCTCTCTGTCAAATCATAGGACATCTACCACTGGTCTGGCAGTGAGAGCAACCGCTTTGAGCGCCTGAAAACAACTGAGCTGGCCATTGACATCCGTGATAATGAGCGAAGAGGCCGCGCTCAATTACAAATGATTGATGAAGGCTCTGAGCCAGATGCTGTCATTAAAGTAAGGATTGTTTTTCTCACTTTTAACAATTTAATTCAGAAAATCTCAATATATATAAGTCAATATTTGTGCCTTATGCTGTGACAATTAATCTGGCTCATGTGGCTGCCAGTGAGGATGTAAGTTGCAATGTTGTTTATTTATAGGTGCTTGGACCCATGCCCAACCTCCCACCAGGAACCGCTGATGATGCATCTGCTGATAAGAGGAGCAAGAGCTCAGCATCTCTTTATTTGGTAAATACGCACAAATATTCAGCTTTTAAATGAATTCATGTGGTGAAACATCACACAGATTCAGATGTAAATGTTTTGATCATCTCTCATTTTTTTCTAGATCTCAGATGCTGCTGGTTCCATGTCAACAACCTTGGTGGCTGACAGCATCCCATTCAAACAAAGCATGCTTTCCCAGAGTGAATGCTACATCTTGGACAATGGAGGGGACAATAAGATATTTGTGTGGAAAGGTAATAGACCATGACATCTGTGAATTTTGGATACACTCTGTTTTGTGTGATTGTCAGTGCTCAAATCGGCCATAGCAACAAGTTGTTAGTCAGAAAAGTGTGGCTTTGCTCCAAATGAGAATATATGACTCATTCATAGACTTTACCAGAGATTTAAGTCTCTAACCACTCTACCACACCCCTAACTGCAGGGCGGAATGCAAATGCAGATGAGCGCAGAGCAGCACTGATGGCTGCAAACAAGTTCATCAAAGAAAAGAATTACCCCCAAAATACTCAGGTAATGTGACAATGTAGTAAAAGTCTGCTACCTGAGCCTCATCCTCCCTTTCTTGTCTAAAAACTGTGAATATGCTTCCTTACAGATCCAGATCATGCCGACAGGGGGTGAGACCACCCTGTTCAAGCAATTCTTCTTCAACTGGTTGGACAAAGATGAGACCACAGGTCCCAGCAAGGCCTACACCATTGGTAGCATTGCCAGGGTGGAAAAGATTCCCTTCGACTCCTCCAAGCTCCACAGCAACAACGCCATGGCTGCCCAGCACGGCATGGTGGACGATGGCTCCGGGAAAGTCAAGGTATGATCACTAGAATTACTACGCTCATGCTGCATATTCAATTCTTCAAAGACCAACATGTGCTGTAACAATGGTGGGTGTCTGTAGATATGGCGTGTGGAAGCGGGTGAGAAAGTACCCGTGGATCCATCCACCTATGGACAGTTCTTTGGAGGTGACTGTTACCTGGTGCTGTACTCTTACAACGCAGGAGGCAGAGAGAAGCATATCATCTACACCTGGTGAGTGCAGCATTTGAATATGGCTGGATTTACCTGTTAAGAGGCCCTGGGGCAATCATTTGTTCATGATTTGTTGAATGGATTTGAAATTAGAATATGACACAGACCCCTCTACAAGCTAGGCCCACAAGATGAAGTAATACTGCAGGAACAGTCTTAGTAGATACTTTACTCAACAAAGCAAGATTAAGAGTCTACAGCAGTGATGTCCAAACTATTCCATAAAGGGTTCATGTGGCTGCAGGTTTTTATTCCAACCAAGCAGGAGCACACCAAGTTATCAAGTATGTGATCATCAACATAACTAAATTGAGGCTAGATTGACAAAATTGGGCAATTGAAATTTTGACCTGACGATGGAACTAAAGGAAAATTCAAGATATTTAATGGGATAAATGGGACAAATGAAACATTTTGACATGTTAGTGGTGGTGGATGAAAAGTCATCAAAGTCCTTAGGAGGGGTTTGGGGCTCTGGGGCAGATGCACCTTTGTCTGGTTGGTAAACCAGCCTTTTTAGTGAACATCATCATTCATTTTGCTTGGAGCTTGAATTCTGAACAAATTATGGCTTTACTTTATTTAGGCAAGGTCAGAAGTGCACTCAGGATGAGCTGGCCGCTTCAGCCTTTCTCACTGTCAGCCTGGATGACTCCATGGGAGGAGTAGCCACTCAAGTAAGACATCCATAATGTTAATCAGGTCTTTCTTTAAAGGAATCATTTTGACATTTTGGGAAATTGGCTTATTCACTTTCTTGGCGAGAGTTGATGAAAAGATTGATATCGCTTTCATATAAGTTTGAGGATACAGAAAGCAGCTGGTTAGCTTTGCATAAAGACTGAGTTGAAACAAGTTAGCCTGGCTCCACTGTACAAAGCAAAGAAATAGTCCGGATTGTCATATGGATTAAACAAAATATATAATCTTAATTAGTGCGCTAGGCAGTTTTGGTTACCCTTGGACAGAACCAAGCTATCAATTTCCGCCTGTTTCCATTTTTTATACTACGCTAAACTAACCTTAGCTAACTGGCTAGTGGTTGTAGCTTGATATGATTGGTACATAAGAATGGTACCAATCATCTCGTGTAAATCTCAGGATCTCAGAATCTCAAAATGTCAAACTATTCCTTTAATGACTTCCAGCATAGGGAGAACAACTCCTGTCACCACTGTCTTCATCACACATGTATGTTTAGCTGTTTCCACTGCTGTGTCCTGGCAGGTTCGGGTCACTCAGGGCCAAGAACCTTCTCATCTTGTGAGCGTGTTTAAGGACAAGCCCTTGGTCATCCATCTGGGTGGAACTTCCCGCAAGTCTGGCGAAAGCAAGCCTGGCAACACACGACTCTTTCATATCCGGCAGAGCTCCACCAAAGCCACTCGGGCTGTAGAGGTCAGCCTCATTTGAACATGAACACTGAACATGAACAAACTGGAGCTTTATAATGAATCATTCACACCATTTTTCTTCTTTTTTTGTGTCTCACTGACAGGTGCAGCCCACTGCCTCTGCTCTGAACACTAATGACGTGTTCGTGCTGAAGACAGAAAACTCCATGTTCCTGTGGAAGGGACAGGGAGGAACTGAGGGGGAGATGGTTGCAGCCAAGTATGTTGCCAGCTTACTTGGTGGAGCTGCCACTGAGGTAGCTGAGACCAAGGAGCCAGGTGAGTCCTGAAAACCGAGCTTTGATCTCTGCAGGTAACTGTGTAAAATATTTCCTGTGGAAAACTTTTTTTTTCTTTGTCTTCAGCTGGTTTCTGGGCAGCACTGGGTGGGAAGAAGGACTACCAGACCTCCAAGACCCTGCAGCATACAGTCAAGCTTCCACGACTGTTTGGCTGTTCAAACAAATCTGGCAGGCTGATAGTGAGTATTCATCCATTTTAATACATTAAGAGAAGTAATTGCATATTATACATACATGGTCATTTACTTATTTGAAAGTTTCATATATATCCACTTTGTAATTGTTCAATCTTTAGGCAGAGGAGGTGCCCGGTGAGTTCACACAGTTGGATCTGGCGACCGACGACGTTATGATTCTGGACACCTGGGATCAGGTCTGCTACATTCTCTTTTCATGAAATGATTCAGTCACAGATTTTGTAGATCCCACTTTTATTGCATCCTTATCCCTAAATCCCTTTTGTTTGTTTCTCCCATCAGATATTCGTTTGGGTCGGAAAGGACGCCAATGAGGAAGAGAAAAGTGGATCACTGAAGATCGGTAAGACAAACGCAACCATAATAGAGAGGAGGAGAAATTACAGGAGAGACTTTGTTCACGAATGTATTCTTGTTTTCCTTTCAGCCCAAGAGTATATCAATTCGGACCCCTCTGGACGTCGCGGCATCCCCATCAGCACCATTAAGCAAGGAGACGAGCCACTCTCCTTCACTGGCTGGTTCCATGCCTGGGACTCCAAGATGTGGGAAAAAGATCTTTTGGCCTGCCTGCAAGCCCGTATCAAAGGGCGTTAGTAGAAGAACACAAAGCAGTAGAGCTTGCATGACATCTGAAAAGATGAATTGCTTATCATGTATTGTTGGATTTCCAGTATAACTAACCTGTAAAATACCGCAAGCTTGAAATGTCAAGGTGATGCATTTGACATCCCATTTTCAATAAACGATGCACTAAGTGGGTTTAAAAAAATAAAATAAAACAACAAAATCTTAAGTAGTATTCAAACTGTGACATAAGAAAACACAGACACAATCTTATTATTTCAAGCTCACAGTATCCGAACTATATTGGACCAAACTTTTGCTTGCTTTCATTTGCAGTAAATGACGAACTAAAAAATGTTTACAGTCCTGTAAAAAAGCACTATGCACTATGTCTTCAAAATCCAGTGTGGCCTGAAGGAAATGTTTCATAAATGAGGTAACAGCATTCTAAACGTCACACATGTATTTGTGTTTACAACTAAAAGGCTATATATTTTTACCTAAAATTTCTCTTTCCACAGCCTGGTTTGCAAAGACAAATTTAGATTGGACATTACGAATTTGAATAAAGATATCACCATTTTTGAAAACTGTCTTTTCTGATTCCATTTTGTTCACACTGAGTTAGAAACAACAGCTTTTGCTATCCAGTTTTTGACCATATTTTTCACTTCTCACGATTGACTGCAACATAAACTTGTTATCATTGGACTAAATCCTCACTAGGCTTCAGCACCACGTGTAGGCCACGCTTGATGGTAATCTTCAGCCCATGTGTGTTCAAGGCTTCTGCTGAATTGCAGACCTGTGGATTAAGGAGCGGGCTTTAAAAGTGCCTCCACGTCGCCTATTGCCACCTCTCTATTGTTCTGTCATTCTCTGCTGCTGGATCTGCAAGACAAACACTTCAATCGGGCACAATGAACCAGAAAGTGGTACTCATCACTGGCTGCTCCTCTGGAATTGGCCTCGCCTTGGCTGTCCGCATCGCAAATGATGAGAAGAAGAGGTTCATGGGTAAAACAGCCAAATTTTGGGTCTTAACTTGTCACAATGGATGTGTGCATTTCTGAGATTGTGTCACTGGTGTGCAAATAGACTGAGGAGATGTCTGCTTTGTAAATGTGTCAAGTTGAAAATAAAATTAGAGAATGGTAATTTGACAGTTTAGAGTCTGTGCAAAAAGGCTAAAAGGCATTAAAAAATGTGGAGTGTTATGTATTTTCTCTTTTTGCTACTGGGAGAGTAGTCTGACATTTTTGGAAGTGGGTATTTTGCATTTTTATCACCCCTGATTTATATTTTCCAGCCTTCCTTTGAGCTACAAACAGCTGGTGCCTGTGCCTGGTTTATTTAGTCACTGACAGTAGTAATAGCTGTTCAGCACTTGGTTCAAAAATAGAACGGCTGGAATGGTTGCATAATGTTCGCCATATTTCTAACAGGAAATTCTTTTTATGATTAAACAGCTTTTACCAATTCAACATTGTTCTATTATTTGTAAGATATTAGGGGAGAGGGTCTTTCAGTTTTTTCAAGTTAAAAGGAGGGTCTATCGAAAATTTCAGAAAGCTGTCATAAAGGTATAGTTCTGCTGCTCCAATACTTTTTTATACAGTCCTTAACGTCAACTGTAGAAATGAGGAAACTGAAAACTTGAAGGATTATACCCAATGTTAAAATGATCAAGAATGTATTAATAGTGGTTATATGGCTGTAAATGTGTGATATTTTAGTACATAAGTCCTGGATATCAAACAAAACAGAATAATAACATGTTTTTGAATTGGTTAGAACAACAGACTGTTGTACTAATAAATGCTTATTTAGTATAGTATACTTACACTTTAGTTTAAGTAACCTGCACAGAGTACTTGATAATTCATTTAGATGTACTCTTGACTTTGTATAGACTACTCAGAATTACTATTTCAAACACTGTCACACATTGCAGTTGAGGTTACTAAGAAAATATGTTTTCATTTCTGATGATGGATATACTGACCCACCTTTGTTTCAAAGTATCAAACAAAATCACTGGTTCAAATTGATTTTCTTTGTTGTAGTCTATGCAACCATGAGGAACCTGAGTAAGGGTAAGGCGCTGATTGAGGCAGCAGGTCGGAGTCTGGGCAGAACTTTGGAAATCAAACAGCTGGATGTATGTGACGAGGACTCCATCAAAGCCTGTGTGGACAGCCTGCCTGAGCGCAGGGTGGACATTCTTAGTGAGTAAAAAAACCCCTTTATGCTATCAGCTTTTAACATTGAATGTTGTTATTGCAACTATGCATAGTTTTCCAATATATTCCAACTGTACATTTTTTCTGTGCTTGATTTCCTCTCATAGTAAGTAATGCTGGAATGGGTCTGATTGGACCCATCGAGTGTCAGTCTATCGATGAGATGAGGAATGTCATGGATACCAACTTCTTTGGACTGGTGCGGCTGCTGAAGGAAATCCTACCTGACATGAAGAGGAGGAAAAAAGGCCATATTGTCGTCATTAGCAGCGTCATGGGCATCCAGGGTGAGGATGGTTGGATCTATTTATCATTCTCACATTCAAATGAGGTAACAAAGCAATGTATTTTTTTTTCTGTTTTTCAGGGATTTTATTCAATGATGTCTATGCAGCATCCAAATTTGCAGTGGAAGGCTTCTGTGAAAGCATGGCAGTACAAGCCCTGAGGTTTAATCTCAAGTAAGATACTGATTCTGTCATGCTACAGCCACACAGCAAAGAGACTGTTGCACATGTTTGTGCTGGTTTTTCTTGCACTGAGCTGCCATGGCTGGAAACAGTAAGGGGAAAGATACTTTATATCAAAGCAACATTCCCTTGCAGACCTAACATGCAAATGCCTGCAAATGATCACATCTAAGTTGTATATTGATATCATCTGCACAATTATGTTGCACAACCAAGCTCACCATTGTCACACCATGGAGGGAAAAATATGCCAGCCAAAGTATGTCAACTTTGCACCAACCTCTTTCTGGGCAAGTCTTAACAGCATCCACCACAAAGTGTACATTTAAGACAGAGCAGGGTTGTTTCATTTCAGATAGAAGCAGAGGAATAGGGGCATATACTTAACACAAAATCGTCTCTGTAGCATTTAGTGAATTGCTGTTCTTCAGGTTCCTATCGAGAGGGATATGACTGCATATAATATGTGTGTGTACTGTTTTCTTTTCTCAGTATCAGTCTGATTGAGCCAGGTCCGGTGATAACGGAGTTTGAGCGTAAAGTCTATGATGAAGGCATGAAGATTGATCTCAGCAAAGCTGACGCAGTTACTGCTGACATGTTCACAAACATCTACTTGAAGAACTACAAACAAATCTTTGAAACCTTCGGGCAGAGTCCTGAGGATATAGCAGAGGTATAGCTTTATTCATCCACAAACATCCTTCGCTCTCATCATATGATACTTTGCCATTAATATACTGCAACTGAGATATATTAGTGTAAGGTTTATGCTTGCTCTTTGTTTTTTTCTTCTAGCATACTCACAAGATCATCACCATGAAGGATCCACCTTTCCGTCATCAGACGAACACGCTTTACACCCCTATGACCACCCTCAAATATGCTGACCCCAATGGTGACCTCCCAATTGACACATTTTACAAAATGGTGTTTGAACACGATAAGGTCTTCAATGCCAGTCTCAACTTCCTCAAGCTGCTACGCTGGAGAAGTCAAAAGAGCTTTACCTTGGACAAAGACAAAGACAAAGACAAGAATAACTCATAGAGTCTCATCTTTGCTGTTTTTGTCAGATAAATGAATCTGTGTATACTAATGGATTTTCAGTAATGTTGCATTTATTTTGTTTTAAACTATAAAACTTCTTTGCTATATGACATGCTGAAATGAATGTGAACAAATAAAACATGAATAACCATGGACACTAATACTAATGTAATCTCCTTTTCCATGTCAATGTCTGAGCCCCTGCTAATGATTGTAAACCCCACCCTAGAACACTGAACTGACTACTTTAACTCTCTCTACTCGTTAAGCCTCAAAGCCTATATATTACACAATATGTAAGAGGTAAGCAAAACTATGAAGGTCAGTAGCAAAGTCAATGCATTAGATTCTAATTACTATCTGAGTGCTTCTTCTAATGCATTAGAAGAAGCACTCAGATAGTTCAGATTGATATACTGCCTTATTGAGGGTTGCTCTTTATTTTCTAAAGACGTTTTAAAGCCAAAAGAAAGGAAAATAAAAGTACAGTGCAATTTCTGTTAGTGACATATTGTGTTTGTGACACTGGATTATGTATTTACACCTGGCCTAATCTGGGATTCGACTGTTTGTCTAAGCCTCACATAGACTTTTTTTATTATTAAGAAACACTTTTATTTAAAAAATAGTTCTTAATAGGCAGAGAATGATACAAATAGAATACAATAAAATACTATATAATATAATAGAATTCTGTAACTAATTCACCAAGAAAAGGGAAATTTGATGCAGGAATTATGAAGAGGAAAGAAAGGCAGTGATTACAGGTGAAGACATGGTGAAGAGGAGTGAAGACATGGTTTAAATATCAGTTTAAATATGAGGACAGTAGGGGGGGAAACCTGATATTTAGATTTTTGAGAGCAATTACACTGTGTTAGAATCACACCGCACTAACAGTGGACGATCCAATCCACAGGGAGGCGTCAATGCGATTTAAAAGATGCCAACTCCCATAAAACTCCAAAGAAGTAAAAAAAAAACAGATTTGCAAAAAAAAGAGCACTTTATTTATTTCCCTACCAGTATTGTGCGAAGACTCGCCCTATACCGCCTCTGATTGGCTCTGATCTTGATATTTTTTACCCTAATACCTAGTCTAACCAATCTAACGAACGAAAGCAGTGAGTACTAGCCAATCAGAGACAGGGGAGGGCGGGTCTTCGCGGATTGCGGGTGGAGGGAAAAAAAACATAGCAAAAAGAGCAGCAGATGGCGGTAAACAGTAGCTAGGCGACCTGTGGAGGACACGCCGCATCCGGCTTTTTGCTTGACGTCACATCCGGACAAATTGAAGCTAATGTTGCACAAATTACAACATGTTTTAATGAATTGCTAGCGGCTTTAGGGTTGTTTGACATGTTTGGCTCATTTGGTTGGTGCGGGGTGGAGTAAGCGACAGCGCTGCGGATACTTTATTCCCGCCTCGTCGCTGTCTACCCGGCAACATAGTTAGTTAGAGACGAGAGGAGCAGCTCATTGTTAGCCTTGCTGTCTGTTAGCCATGCTCTCGCACTCTGCTTTCACTTGTCTTCTGGGTTGTCTGGGCTGGCTTGTCAAACATTTACCCACAGTATTACCGTGTTCGTGTTTGTTTCTTTGTGCTTCAGCGGTTGTTTGAACGTTAACTTTTTTTTGTTTAAATGTCGTGTCCGGTGGAAGAGCAGAACGTGAAGCTCGTTTAGTTTGAAGGCACAGAAACGGCTGTTAGCAAGGAAGCCGGCTAACTTTGAGGAAACGACTCAACGCTCGCTGACTTGTTTTATTTCAGTGTTGACGTTGACTTGTGCGTTAACCCCCGTCGACTCAGAAAGGAGCTTGTTTGCTAACACTTTACACTAGTCGAGAGACGAAGCTTGAATTTCTTTTTGGTTTGTGCTTTCGTTTTTGACTCGCCACCATGGCTTCTTCCTCTGGAAACGACGACGACCTCACCATCCCTAGAGCAGCTATCAACAAAATGATTAAAGAAACTCTCCCTAACGTACGAGTGGCCAACGACGCCCGGGAGCTGGTGGTGAACTGCTGCACAGAGTTCATACACCTCATATCCTCCGAGGCTAACGAAATATGCAACAAGTCCGACAAGAAGACCATATCTCCCGAGCATGTTATCAACGGTGAGTCCTGCTCCATGTTTGTCCCAATAGTAAATGTATTGAGAATACAAGAGGGGGGTGTGTCGATCGCTCCCCCCTTTTGCCACGAGTTTTAACAACACCCGCGCTAATTATTTCACTTTTGCCCACTTTGGTTTCACATCGCAGCTCTTGAGAGTCTTGGTTTCGCATCATACATCACTGAGGTGAAAGATGTCCTGCAGGAGTGTAAAACTGTGGCTCTGAAGAGGAGGAAGGCCAGCTCTCGACTGGAGAACCTAGGCATCCCAGAGGAAGAGCTCCTCAGACAACAGCAGGAATTGTTTGCCAAGGTATGATCTGAAGCTAGAAGTGACTATGTTGATTCTGTGTATTATTACACTGTTGGCTTTGAGGTGAAAGTCACTCTGATGGTTTCACACCATTACTCAGTGCCCACAAAATAGTAGCTGTTGTGCTGCAATACAGGAAATCTTGCAAGTGAAGTATTGCACGATTGTAATCAGTCATCAGTGTTTGTGTGTGTCACTGAAGAGGAAAATTAACCCCTGAAGTTTTATCTTCTAGTGAGAGTTTAGTGGTAAATGGGCTGCATTTATGAAGCAGCTTTCATGCCACATTAACTCATTCATGCACACGTTCATACACTGATGGCAGAGGGTGCCATGCAAGTTTCCAACATGCTCATTAACACATTCACACATACACTTACACACTGATGACATAGCCTTTAGGAGTAATTTGGCGTTCAGTAGTCTCCAGTTCGCACATCTGTGTCTTCCGGACCGGAGGAGTCAGGGATTGAACCACCAATCTTCCGATTAGTGGACAACCTGCTCTACCTCCTAACATTATGGCATTTTCACATTGTTTTGGGGGGAGTCACACTGACCCATGACTTGAGTGGAGCTGGCATGTCGTGACTGTTTTTCCACTTACACAGCAGAGAAAAGTATGTTTACCTGTTAGAGATGTGCTGACCGTCTGCAGCATTTCATCAAACATCATCACTACTGTGTCTGTTTCTCCTTGTACTATTCCTCCCTGCATTATTTCTAACTGATCTGCTGAACAAAGGGTTTCAAATATCTCCATATGTTGTTATTACTTTTACAATTGTTTAGTAAATATGATAAACTGCAGAAGACCACAAACTGACACAAAATAGTTTAGTTAAATTGTCCGCAGTATGGAAGGAAGGATGCAGTGTCATAACTGAACACAAAGAAACATTGCGTTGTTGTCACATGTATATGTATATCTTTCTCCAAGAAGTTATTTAGTATATTACTGAAGTGTCATATTGTGTTGGCAAACATAATCTCTGCCTGTGTTCTGCTCTCAGGCATAGTGTTATCAAATGAATGAAGAGCTACAGTTATGTACTGCGCTGTAGTAGCAGAAAAGAGGACGCACAACAAAAGCACTTTGGTCAAGGGTTAGTGAAAGATAGTGTTTCTGGTTATATCGCCTGTTATTCATCAAGTCATTGTGTAATATGATCTTTACCTAACCTTAACCAGGTGCTGCCAGTGTCTAAACATAACCATACAAAGTTTAATAACACTGTAATTACTACCAGTGTTTATTACAATGCAAGATCAGATATGTTGGTAGAAAACAAATGTAATGTGCTGTGAAAACTTTACTCAGTATCATTCTTGCAACTGACAGATAGGTTACATAACATTTTCTCATTATAGTGCCAGAAACTATAATTCAGCAACCATGTTTCCTGCAAAATATATTTACTGTTGCACTTTAGTCATAGCCATAATTTCTAGAGGACAGGGTTGGTGCAGCTTCTTCCTGTGTGTGTAGTGTGGGTTCAGCAGTAGCTACGGTGCACCTCCTCAGAGGAGCAACTACTTAAGCCTTTTCCACACACACACATGTGCTGGCTTGGCTTTACTTGGTTTGACTTGGTGCATTAGCTCAGCATGGCAGGGATTTGCATCTTCATAACAACATGAGAAGGTGTCTTTAACTGATGATGTGCTTGTCTTGAGTAAAAAGCAGCAGGTTTTATACGTCATGGCTGGAACTACCCATTGAAAGTGGCATATATTTGAAAATAAAGAGAGAAAAACAGAGGAGAAACTAAACTTGAAACCACAGAAATTCTGTTTCTACAAAATAAAACCAACTTTTACAAACAGCTTCCTCTCTGGTTTTCCAGCACAGCCTAATACACATAATGACGTTATATCTTTGAGTCAAAAATATTGTGATACACCCCTCTAATGAAACAATTATATCAACATGATACTTTCTAATGGTCTAATAAGCTCTTTGTGTGCCTTCCTGTGTGTCATCTCTCCTCTGTGGTCGGACTGTGTATGTGTGTGCAGGCGCGGCAGCAGCAGGCAGAGCTCGCCCAGCAGGAGTGGTTGCAGATGCAGCAGGCCGCCCAGCAGGCACAGATGGCAGCGGCATCTGCCAGCGCTGCGCAGCAGGCCGGTTCCTCTCAGGACGAAGACGAGGAGGACGACATGTGATCCCCAGGACGGCGTTCAAACTTGTCCGAAAATCCCTTCCAGGGACAGCGTGGGCACACAAATCTCCCAGTACTGTCATCGGCAGAGACATGAGACTCGTGTGACCGCTGGTTATTACATCAGTGAAAACATGGGGAAAATGCACATTGGAATGGACAGTGAAGAGAAAGCTGAAAAGGAGGATTTTTCAAGATAGCCTCAGACACCAGTACCTGAAAAATGCTTCAGATCAAGAGGCTGTTGAAGTTTTCTGATTAATCTCATTCCCCGCCCCCCTTCCCCCCTTTATTTTTTTCTCCCAGTTGCTTCTGTTTAATTATGTCTCAATATTCTGTTGTGAGTAATTTTGTAGATTTCTGGACGTGCTATGGACACACTGAAGGCAAACGTCGCCTGAGATATGTCAGTGATATATATTTTTTTGGTGATAAAAGCAGCAAGTGTTCACTTCTTCTGGTACTGCCCCAGATTAGCTTCCTTTGTTATCCGTTGTTCTAGATCACTTTTAGTGGTTTAGGAGAACTGCTCTAGATTGATTTCAGAGCAGCTTTTTCCTCCTTTCTTGTCATTTTTACAGAAAGGGTTTTCTTTTACCCCCCCTCCCCACATTTCTCAGTATATTTGTGCAACAGAGGAGGATGTGAATATTGGAATTTTTGTTAAGTAGAGAAATAAACTGACATTTTTGTTTCATTTTAGCTCACTCAGATACTTTTTTTTTTCTTACCTTAAACCACCCACAGTATTGGTAATTAGCTACACCTTTCAGAATAAGAATATTTTTGTCTCATAGAACCAAAGATAGAGGACAGACTAACAGTCCACAGTAAGTGTTTTTTAAAAGGTGTAGGTGCTACTGTGGTTCTCGTTGCTGACTCCCAAGTCAGTGTTAAAGATTATTAACCTATCTACGACTTTGTAAGATGCTTTGATATCCAGGCTGAATTTGTTATTCCCCCTCCGCCCCCTCTCCCTCCCCCTCTCTCCTTGGGTGCAGTATCAAAAAACATTTGCATTGTGACTGTGGTAAAATCCTCAGTGTAAAAGACAAGTAACCTAGATGTGATACACATTCACTCGCCTATACTACAAAGTTGTATTCTTTAAGCAATAAAGGAATCATGTTTTATAGACAACTGTTTTGTGTCTACTATAATTGCCCTTTTTAATGTTCTGAATCTAAACACATGATGGTTACCTCCCTTACACACCTCACTGCACACGCTGTTTGATGCTGATGTCTCATACTCTTCATCCCTTGGGACAGTCAGATGTAGTGGAGCACTCAGCCTACTGGGAACACTCGCTTGTAGTCACTTCCTAATATAGTCTTTTAGACATGGCAGGAGCAATCATAGAGAACATGAGCACTAAGAAATTGCTTTTCTTGGGTCTCTTTATTCTTGTTTTTCAAGTTCTTTCCATCTTGGTTGGCGCGTTTATCGGTAAGTAGTCATATTTTATTACTTGATAGATTGCTGCAACTACAAATAGTTAAATGCATCTGTGGTAAAGTGTTGAGAGTTAATGAGAAATCTGTTTATTTGAACCAGATTCTCGTAACCGCTTAATAAAAAGAGTTTTACTACTTGATAGAACTTCACAAATATGTCGCTGATTGGGTCATTTCTCTTCGTCATAGCTCCCAGTCCCACCAGTGCCATCCACTACTTGGCTACTAAATGCATAAATCGCCACAGGGCGCGTGTCTGGCTGGTGCCTTGGGGGTCGAACAGGTGCCAGCAGATCCACAGTTTCGATGAACCATTGGCAAAAACACTGGATGCCAATGACATCGTGTTCGCCGTGCACGTACCTCTTCCCAACAAGGAGATGAGCCCCTGGTTTCAGTACATGCTGGCTGTTCTACAATTTGACATCGCATTCAAAATGATCAATCAGATTGGTAAGATGTGTGTCTTTGTGTTAATAATTTAAATGGTGAGTATACTGTAGATCACATCTGTTTCTTCTGTTGGGACTCATGAATCGTGTCCCTGTCTGTGTAGAAGATGATGTGATTGTCACTATCGATGCTGGCCTTGCGTACAGGGATGATTTGACGTCTGAGTGGACCACAGAATTTCACTCAGTGGAGCAACGACCACTCAGGTGCACATTTGAAGTCCCTAAGGTAAACCTGCATGGTTGCATTTAATACATACAAATAAATTATGATAAAGTTGTCTCTACAGAATAACTTGTAACAGTCCATGATTTTTGCAGATCTATGAAAACGAAGGCCGCTTTTACGACTGTGACCCCATACCATTCATGGAACTGGGGAGTGTGGCCCACAAATACTTTCTAATTAACATACGCTTGCCAGTTAATGACACAGTGAATGTTGGAATTGGAGAAATAAAGGACATCCATATAGTGGTGAGTTTAATCCTTCTAATTGAACTTCTATTATGGGTTTTGACTTCCAAATCCAGCGCGTCTCACACCGAAATATTGAATGTCTTCCTTATTTAAGGGCATCCACCAGAATGGAGGCTTCACTAAAGTGTGGATCAGCATGAAGACTGTCTTCAGCCCCTGGATATTTGTAGCTACAGCTTGGTACTGGCACAGGATCAGCCTCATGGAGAGATCACCAGTCCTCCTGGAAAAGTATGATTCAATATGGAGGAATGACTAAGTGTATTTATTCAACCAACCGTTTGGCTTAACACTACAGTTGTGTATCCACATGAAGAATATTGCTACACTTTAATATCAAAGGTACAATTTCTATGGAAGTTTAAAGTGGTCAATATTAAATAAATAAGTAGCAAATTAAGATAACACTAAATACAAATACATTTAAATAAAATTGACTCTAAAATTGTGATTGGCTGGGAAAAAAAGGTGGGAACTGGTGATATTCTGAAATAAAAAGTCACATAAATGGCATTTTAATGAAAAGTGACATTAAGAAATAAAAAATGGCAATGAAATGTACAATAAGTTGGGTTTTAATAATTTCTTCAAATATTCCACAGTTTTATTGGTTTAATTATATATTTTCCATTCCACTTATATACTGTATATACATCATTATTTCATAATGTCTCATTGATTTATTTCTTATAGAAAACGTTGGGGCTCCATAAAATCTTTACATCTATACAGGTTTCAGATATCTTATTGCTGCTGACACATGCAGTTATACAACACTGCTGCATTGCTCTTTAGTTAAAACATCCCAGGCTTCTTCACTCTCACAGTGAGAAGGTAAAAAACCACAGGTAACCCTTTTGTCCTACTTTCAGAGGTATACAGTACCTCAGGGCAACATGTGGAGAGCAAGAGTAATGAAAAATGCTTTATCTTAAGTGCATGTTTGGCTTGGTGGAACCAGGTTAATACTCTGCCTGCAGCACTTAGTTATTTGACTTTTAAGAGCAAATGTGACTTTTTGGATTCTGCAGGATACAAGTTGGACTGTATCTACCTTTTTCAGGGTAATATTTGCTCTGGGTATCTCCATGACCTTCCTGAACGTGCCAGTCGAGTGGCTTTCTCTTGGGTTTGAGTGGACGTGGATGCTGCTGTTTGAAGATGTCCAACAGGGTGTCTTCTACTTCACGCTCTTCTCTTTCTGGATCATCTTCTGTGGGGAACACCTCATGGTTAGCCTCTTGCTCTAGTTCTCTATTATACATTGTTCCATGCTTTAAGGCTAATCATGCTCTTTATTTAAACAACAACAGGACCAAAGTCAGAGGAATCGGCTGTCATCGTACTGGTGGCAGGTGGGACTTGTGGTGTTCGGTTCATCTGTTCTTCTCATATTTGACCTGAGTGATAGGTAAGGACAGAACTGGTTGAATGAGGTTGCCATTGTTGTATCTCTTATTCAATATAAATGTGCTTCATTTCTTTTGAAAGGGGGGTTCATTTGACCAACCCTTTCTACAGCGTGTGGGCATCGGAGGCTGGGACGAATCTTGTGGTATCCTTCAGATATTGACACTGTATTATAAAAGTTGGATTCCGCACAATGAGAACATACCTTAAAAATGCGTCTCTTGATGTCAACCACCCTTTTCCCCTTGACCGACCTCACAGCTTACCTTCATTATTGTGGCAGGGATTGCCGCTTGTCTCTACTTCCTCTCTCTTTGTCGCATGGTGATTTGCGTGTTCAGGAACATTGGTGGGAAAATCCAGCGACTTCCTGCGATGCCTGAGGCTAGGAAACGGCGTTATAAGGTTTGATTCATCACAAATACAAAGTAAATCAATGCTAGGAGACAATAGTCAAAGCATTATTCTCACTTTTTTTCTCCACTCTTACTGGTGTTGGCAGGGTATCATCTTCAGGTTCAAGTTTTTGATGCTGGTAACTCTAGCATGTGCAGCCATGACTGTCATCTTCTTCATCTTAACTCAAGTAAGAATGAAGCTTTATGATCAACATGGAAGTTATTATTTTGAAACAATTAAGCCCCTAAAAATCATTCCAACTGTTTTTTATCCGTACCCAGGTCAGTGAAGGTCCCTGGCACTGGGGAGACTACACTCTCCAAGTCCACAGTGCCTTTCTCACTGGGATCTACGGCATGTGGAACCTGTATGTGTTCGCCATTATTTTCCTCTATGCCCCCTCCCACAAGCACTACAGGAACAAGTCAGGATGTAGTGGACAGACAGGTCTGTAACAGTTCTGCTCCGTTGTTAGAAATCAAGTTTTACGACAATGAATGAAAAGAGATATTTGCGTTGTGAATATGTCAAACATGTTTCATGGCAACAGCTGTTTGTCTAAGATCATGTTCACTACTCACAGATACACCGGAGAAACCAGAGAGCCAAGAGACACAACTGACATATGGAGAGCAGGAGCCGACAGAGACCTACAGGATCACGGGGAAGGTGGCTGAGGAATAGACCCAATTTAGTTTAAAAATCCTGTAGTCTTGTGTTAGAACTTTTTGGCCACATTATAAATACTGACATGCTATCAATGTGTATTTATTGATACCTGTGTCCATTAATGTGCAATGTCCCTTTTAATTAAATAAATCAAATCAATAAAATGAAGATACGCCTATGTCTACAGTAGCTACTGTATTAGTACATGGTATCTGGTGAATAGCCATTAACATTGGGAGAAAAGCTCGTTCTATACTGTGAACACAACTTTTACTACAGCTGTCTTATCTTTTGATCAGCTGAGTTGAGTATTTGCATCCGTAGACTGTTAATCATTCATGTCTTTCACTAGCACATCAGCCTATATGGTAAGGTTTGTATATTCTTCTGTACTTACAGAAATGTCTTACTTATGTATTGTAAATGATACCAGCAGTCCAAGCTTGGGTTAGATATTTAGGGTTGATCTCAGCTCACTAATGTGCTACTCAGCCCCTTTTTACACCTTTTTTTTTTTTTTTTTTTTTTTTAGAGCAATTTAAAAAGATGCAACCATGTATCATCTCAGTTAACACAGACATGCTCTCAGTCCTGGTTTTCAGTTTACTCGTTTCTTTAGCTCCTATATTGGTCCTTATTGTGATTTGACCACAGTCACAATCTGTCTTAAATGTGTCTGGTCTGGTTTGGAGAAATGACACAACCTAAATAGAACTCAGGGTTAGAGAGATACATGTTTTAGGAAATGTAAATGAAGTATTACCAGATAGTGTCATATAAAAAAAAAAACCTGCTTCATACTAAACTTGAACCTGCAATACTCAACTAAACATTAAATATACAAACACTATGTTCATATGGGCAAACCACTCATCAGTGGTGGAAGAAGAATTCAGTATAGAAAGTAAAAACACTTGAAGAAAGATGCTCTCTGTCAGTTTTCTATTAATATCATAGATTGTTAATGCTGATGTATTGATGCATAACCAGGATGTGCTGTGTGGGCTGGTTAGTGTGAAACTAGTTTCAACTCTATGATATAATGTGAGAACTGAAAATGAACAATTTCGGAACTGAAACTGAAAAAGTGATTGAGAAATCTCAATCGGTGAATAACTTTTTTTTTCAATTATTATAACACAAATGTGATCCCATATATGTACAGTTTATACCAGTGATTCAAATTAAGGTAGAGAAAAATTTAAAAAAACTAAATTCTGCTACATACATTCATTTTATGGGTTAACCTCTGATCTTTTGAGAGAGACATTGAGTCATTTTACTACTTTTGGCCCTGAACAGTTATTTAAATGACACAATCTAACAAAGTATTGACAGTACATCTCTCTTTAGTGTAACTGCTAACAGCTCATAGACATTGATGCTCCATGTAGATATTACTTTTTTGTAAAAGGTCATAATCCAGAAAGTTTTGGAACCTCTAATCTACTCTTATCTACTCTTTAACAATACATTGGATTTTATCATGTTACTTAATGGAAAATCTCAATGATAATCTTTGATCCTTGGCATTGAATAATAATGTGTGTATGATATGATTTTTCATATTATTACTAATTCAGAAATTTCTAGAATCTATTAATATGCGCGCACACACACACACACACACACATATATATATATACAATTTCACAAGTTTAACTGATGGACCCAGATGTCTCCTACTTCACTCTAAAGTCCATTCTCAGTGTTTGTGCACTGGATGCTTCAAGTTTCCACATCATGCTTTTGTAAGTTGAATACTGGCACGTGATTGGCTTAAAAAACTATTGTGATGTCACAAATCATACTTGTAGGCCTGGCCCTTTAAATCAGATTTTTAATTAGCACAGAAACGTTCCACTTTTAGCAGATGAGTGTAAAAACAACCTTCAAGTGTCAAATTCTGCACATACATCATTCTGCACAGTGAGGTTGAACATTCAACTGGAGGAACACAAAGAAAAACTCTGATTATTAGTGCAGTTGAAGTTTAAAGCAGAATTAAACAGAAATACTCAAGGAGAACGTTCAAATAGGTCAAAACTGTACTTGAGAATAGCACTTGAATAAATAGTTACTTCCCTCTGCTGTCCTTTTTACATGTCATCACTTAAAACTGTATGTGGTAAATGAGAGGTTTTCAGAGCGGGAGGTGGGGCCTACCCAAAGTGGCTCCAAACAGTTTCAGGGGAAGTGAAAGAAAGTTAAAAAATATTTCATTAGTTATCAAAAGGAGTTCAGAGGTACAGTAGTTTTGGGGGAATTTGACTGTTTTTTGTCCACTTTCCAACAGTCCAAAGTAATAAATGACCTTTTTTTAATGTATTTGATGTAGTCTGGAGTTATGTCAAACAGCAATATTAGACTATCTTGGCTCAGTTATTGAGTGTCTGTGGAATCAAATATCATAACCATGATCTCATAGTTATCCAGGAACTGAGCGAAACTAGGCAAAAATGTAAGGAGGGGAGTTTATTTCCAAACTGGGTTTGAGAGGAGGCCCACAGGCTTGACTGTCTGCAGGCAGGCAGACCACCGACAGAGGGCGCTGCTGTCAGCACACACACTGAAGCCACAGGCAGCAGCTGCTGTCACTCTGCTTCACACCAACAAGCCTGAATGTTTGTTTTCTCTCCCAGGAAACTTCTCAATCGACACAAGCAAAACAGCAATTCTTAATCGAAGGAGCTTCATCTGGATCGTTTCATGGCTGGACTCTGAGGAAAAACTAAAACTCCGTCGGATCCGACAGAGAGAGGGAGAGAGAGAGAGAAAGAGAGGGAGACGGAGAGAGAGAGAGAAAGAGAGAGAGGCCAGGTGAGTTTGTCAGCTCAAAGATTACATAAATAATCTTGTAACAGCTGTAACATGACAGTCTCAGCAGAGATGTATGAACACTGATGATGTGTTTAGGTAACATCAGATGGTAAACTATGACCTCCAACATCAATCAAACTAGCAGGGATGTAAAAAGTAGGTAAAACATCATAAATATAATGTCCTCCCATCAGATCGATAAATTGCCTGTGATAATTTGCCAAGTAATGTCACGACATTTTATATTAAAGCTTTAAATTTTAAAGCCATTCTTCAAATCCTCTGGTTGGTAAACAGGTGTTTTATAAGCAGCATGGATGGCTGTAGGTAACAGGTGGTCCTGAGAGGTAAAATGAGGAGGGGACAGTCTGCCTCTCAGTTATATCACACAGGTTGTATTTCAAACAGACTGAAGATGATGATGATGGTGGTAAACTCCTAAGTCATTTAGACATTTACAAAAAAAGGTTCATAGATCTGCTGCTGTTTCTTTGAACTGAGCATCATCATTATTCAATAATAAATCAAGAAAGGGATAAAAAGTTAGGTCATACATGGAAATACTTCAAGCTTAGTCATTGAAGAAAAAAACCTTGAAACTCAATATTTTTTAAATTTTTATTATTTTTTAATATAGAGTTTCCTGTTTGGTCCTTTGGAGTATAACATTGATGTCAGCTCAGGTTATAGGCTCAGATGTGCATCTGCTGCAGTGGGCAGTAAGTGTGTTTGAGAATAATGGAGACAATAACCGTCAGATTAGGAAAATGATAAATAACTGAGCTGCAGCCCTTTAGCAACCTCAGTGATGGTTTTATAATCTACATGAAGCAGATTGCTGGCAGTATTTAAATATGTCTATAGTTTTGTATGTATTGTGTTTCTGCCTGACGCCAAATAGTTAAAAGTTAGACAATCTCAATTATGTGGACTCACACATTATCATTATTTATTTCAGTAAATCATTTAAACAAAGCAGTCTGTGATCTCAGTTTGGATTCTGCCGAGTCTCAGTGTGTTTGATCCTTGGCTTTGGCTTAACCTAATCCTGGATTTGATTTATCTTCGTTTTGACTGATGAAGTCGTGACCACAGTGCTGCTTTGTGATGCGTGTGGCTTTAGAAGGATTCATCTTCTACACTGACACAATCAGCCTCTGAGACAGTTGTTAGATGCTGGTTTGATTGCTGGTCCTAACCTTGACACAATCATGATAATAATGATTTTTACTGTCCAAACCTACTTAAACAAACAAATAACTTAGTAGTAAAGGAGCTGCAATGAGTTGTTGACTGATTGATTGGATTGAGAAAATTAGCTATGTTGATAATCCCTTAAAAAAAAAAAAAATTATCTTTAGTTTCTTAAATGTGAATTCGTTCTGGTTATTTAGTCTTCTATAACAGTAATGATTATATATATATATTCTGAATATCTTAGGGTTGTGGACTGTTAGTCAGTGACAAAACAAGACATTTGATGTTTCACCTTAAGCTTTGGGGAAAAGTGATCAACATTTTTTCACAGTTTTCTGACATTTTGATTGACTCAACAAATAACTGATTAATCAGTAATGGAAATAATCATTAGTTGCAGCCCTAAAGTGATAACTGTAGAGGTTTAATGTGTAGAACAACTCTCAGTCAGTCAGGCTGCACCTGCAATGATTAAGCAACAGCAAACATGAACACTGAATGAGACTTGAATGGATCCTGATTGGGGGGCTTCATCTAAATGCTCTTATGTGAATGTTTCAGTACTTTTACTCTATGTATCAAATAGATATTGATTGTTGATCACTTAAACATCTTAAGGATAAACTAGTGTCCAATCATGTGATTGTGCTTCAAACAGCATCAGTTGTATCACAGGAGTCATTGACAGGATTATTTGACATAATTAAAATATAATGTGAATTGTTTAAATGTATAACTGACCACAACATAAAAGGAATCAAAGTGTTATTAAAGCATTTGACTCATTCTTCAGTGATTTGGGGACATTGATCTTTTCAGTAGCGTGGCTTCTGGCAGGTCAGTGTGAGTCCACCTGAGATGGTTTTTGGTGCTGACGTGGGTTTGGCTGCGTTGCCTGGTTACGCCACAGTCACTGGTGCAGACCTTAGCGCTGTTTAATCTTGTGAGAGTGTTGCCCCCTCCCCCCCACCCCCCCCAACCTCCCCTCTATCCCTCGACTCAAATTCCACGCTCGGCCTCCAGGGAGCCGGTCTGTGCGTCACTGCTGTGGTCACAAAGACCTTCAGAGAATGCTTCCAGTCAACACGCTGGAGCCACCGCTGCCAGCCTCCAGCCCCAGTTAGTCCACAGCAATATGTGAAAAATGTCCTCCTGCCTTGACACACGTCATCTCTCAGAGCGATGAAAGGTATTATACCATCACTGAGTATCAGGAGGCTAGTGTGTGTCACTCAGGAGAGAGCTGATTACTGCACAAAGCGTTAACTCCTTATCACCAAGTCATAAAAAGCTTTCACAGTGGGCCATATTAGTTTTATTGGCATTTTCGTCAAACACTTTCCATTTCGTGCACGCTATTATCTCTCTTCTTTTTTGTCTTTGTTCATATTCAGGGTCCGATTGAAAACAGGCACTGAACAAACATATTCATCTGTTAAATGTAAACACTGCTGGATGGAAGCAACTTGTTTCACTTTAGTCTTTGTCAGCATGATGTTAACAGACTTTGCTCTGCAGTATAAAGACAGATTATAGCAAAGTCCTGAAATGATTCTTTGCTGAATTGCTTAGTGGCTTGACAGAAAATGAATTGCCATAAATTGATAAGTGATTAATCATTTAAATCATATCTAATGGAAAAAAGCCAAAATTAAATATATTGTGGCTTTAGGTCACAAGGAGACATTAATAAAGTTTAAAATGCCACACGAATGATGGAAACCACAGACCAAACTGTACATACATGATAATATAATATTGCAGTATCATAACTTTTACTGTTACTATCTGCTCAGATATGTTTAGAAATGATTCACACACATTGGTGTTTTTAGCAGTACTGACTGAAATACATCAGCATTGAAGCAACTCTGCCAATTAAGAGTATATATATTTTTTTATTTTAAGAGTATGGTATCTGTTGCAGATGGTTTGTCTTATAAGTTTAAAAGCAATACATTATTGCCATAGTAACCAAGTTGAGTTGATGGTCACTCAAGAAGCAAGCAGCTGTTACTGCCTTTTAAATTCAAGTGTAACTGCTGTCATTTAAGTTGTAGCATCTTCTTAAAAAAGACAATGATGAAGCTCTGCATGAGGACAAAAATAATATTCTGGGTTAAAAAAAAAAAAAAAAAAATCCAGATTGTTTATAGTGTCAGAAAGAATACTGCAAAAACATGATCATAACAAGAATGCTAGTGTGTGTGTATATAAATGTACATATATTAGGACTGTGTTACCTGCCTTATGCCCTTATATTACATTCTGTTACATTTCCTGTGTAGATGGAGACTAGATAAACTATCTTTAAACACTGAAATTGTTTGAAGTACAATAGAATGGTTAATTATAGATACATATATATTAGAGTCTCGCACTATACTATACTAAGTGTATTTAGCACATAGGGAGAAGGTATTCCCATAGTTTTTGGGAATAAAAGCAAAGATGTGTTTGACTAGGGTGGGTGATGCTGATGTGAAGTAGTCCAAATACTGTGTTGCCGTGGCAACCTGGTAGTAGCACAGATGAAATTAAGCTTTCATGGCTGTCCATGTCTGTGTGACTAGTGAAGCTACACATGCATTCACATGCTGAAGGCTAATTCATAAGTTAAAGCTCTTACTGTCAGCCCTTTTTGGGTCATGTGACTGTGATTTTAAGCACTCTGTAATGAGGTAGCAAGTATGAATGTGAGCCACATACATCGCCGTCTGAATCAAGAGAGCAATGCTGGACACATTTTGGTTGCTTATGAATTTGAAGTAAATATCTCTTTTGTTTTATGGATAACTTTTCATTAGATCAAACAGGAAGCTCCATCACTGATAGAACCTGTTTCTGCTGTCTCACTGTTCTCTCTCTCTCTCTCTCTCTGCCCTCCTCTGAAGCAGGATGTCTCTTCAGAGTGACAGGGTGCACATTTGGTCACCGGCGAGGTCGACCTGTGAATGATCTCACTGACATTGTGCCACTTGTCATGTTGCCGCAGTGGGATAATTATAGGCATGACAACATGAAGCTCAACTGACACAATTACACAAAGTCAAACACTGCAGGTCTCTGTGGTGCATCCGTGAAGCGCCCCGGGGGAGAGAGAGTCTCCTAACAAAGCCATTGTTATTAAATTTAATTATCTTCTCTCCCATCTCGCCTCCCAAAAGGTGACGTGTGCAGGGATGTTTTAATTAGTTGGATGGGATGCACTGTGTCTCTTAGTATGTTTTAATTCAGGCTGACCCATCAAACACATCACTACTATAACTACTTGTTATTACTTACTTACTATTACTTGTCTTAGCCGTTTTTTATATCACCCTAACTACAATGGCAAATGCTCCAAATCTAAAAGTAAGAATTTATTAACTTCTATGCCACAGATATATATATGTTCCTGTTTAATATATTTCAATAAGATATAGAAGTTTAACATTAGGAAGAAGCCTTTTATGCAGCATTGAATGAAAGCTGATCCAACTGTGGCTGCACAACATTAAACATCAATGAATATGCATTTATGTCCAATTTAATAAAGTAAATAAAGTAAAACTAGATTTCAATAAATAAATACACAAGTGATTGAAATAATAATAACTAATAATAACTCATGATGTAACTCATAATATGATGTGGAAGTAGAACAGGATATAGTCCCAGCATGTGTTTGTTACCTTAGAGGACCTTGATGAAGGTAGTGAGTCTTTAGCTAAGCACAGATTTATAAATACTTGTATAAAGCTTTATAATAATGACATATTCTTCATTCTGTTATGCTACATTAACATGTTCGTACTAACTTGAAACACAAAACAAGCCTCCACCACACTGCAGTGGTACTGGACAGTATGGTAAATTATAAACTAGACAAGGAAGTCAGGGGTTGCTTAGCAACTGGAACACAGCGGGTAATAAAACATGTTTGGTCTGAGCGTTGTACAATAACAGTCCTCTCAGTGTTGGTTTAACAGACTGATGACTACACTCATTCTGTGTGCTGCTAGATTTTAGGATGAAAATGTATTTCATTTTCAAAACCAGTGTGTCTCCTCTTTCCCAGTACTGCACATAGTTAACTTCCATATTTTCACACACACATGCACACAAGCAGTAATTCAATCAATTGTTTACTGTAACTTTATAATAGAGTTCTTCTCTGTCCCTACTAGCACACTTCCTTTTCTTTCAAACTGACAGAAAGTATTCAAAAACTCTTACTCATTCAGACGTTTTCTGGCCAGCGTGGCTCAGACAGTGACAGCTTTGTATCTGATCACAGTTCAATGACATACGCCTGTTTAAAAAAAACCTTTTGCAGCATTATAAAACACGGAGGTGAATACCAGTAAAGTAAAAAGCCTTCAATCAATCAAACTTTATTTATATAGCAGCTTTCATACAGGTTAATGTAGTTCAAAGTGCTTCATAGTTGATTGACAAGCAGACAAGTGTAGAACAAGAACAACATAAAGAAAAGGAATTAGAGCAAAAACTAAGAAAAAAATTATGAATAAAAAAAGAAATTGAGACCAATCTTTTTAATAAGCATGAAAGAAGTGACAGCAGGTTCCTGTGTTTTTAACTTATGTTTAATGTAACTCACAGATAATTATCAGCAGACTGTGCAGGTCCTACCTCTTCTGTTGAGCATGTAACATCTTTTAGCTCATTGTTCTTTGGTTTCACAGTTCACAAGTTCACTGTTTTGGTTCAGTCTTACTGCTGTCATCAGCAGCAAGCAGCAGTTTACAGCAAAAAAGCATGCTCAAAAACTCACTGTACACCACCCGCTCAGCAATATAGCGACTAGCTGCTGAACATGATGGCACATTTAGCAGCTAAGTAGACAGATGTTTTCTTCAGGAGTTGGTAGGAGAGCAAATCAGAACTAAAAACAGAGTAGATAATGGTCTTTCATTCATCAGATGGACAACTCCAAATGAGAACATATTTTGCTCCATGTCTGCTGGATGTTTTTATTGATCCTTGACAGGAAATTGCTTGGTTTACAGCAGCTACATCCACAGTTAAGACAGCCACATATAACATCACACAGAAACACATCTCTTTTATACAGTATTGATATAAAGTGTTTATGATAGATTAGGCCTTTGGATGAGGAAGAAATGAAAGTGTTGAAATGCTGAAAGTGAGTGCACACACAGTAGACAGTAAGGAACCAGTATATGTGACTGTCTGCTCTCCAGCTGACGCCAGCTAGTCCTGCCTCCTCTTGTTGCCCTGACTGAAAGTGTACAGACACACAGAGTTCTCAGACTAAAGGACTGACCATCAAACTGGTTTCACTGGAATGTGGTAATGAATGCAAATGGAGCAAAAGTCCCGAGTTCCTCCACCCACAACAGAACTGGTCTGCCAGTGCTCCACATTTCCCACTAAATGACAGGGAAAGTGGTGGCACTGCCCTGGTATTCATCACACTGTGGGAGCTGAAACGTGGAGGCTTTTGTTTGCCCTCCGCTGGAAGACTACTGCGTAAAGCATTTTCTATATTTGGAAATATTATGTTGGTGTTTCTGATGAGGTTCAAGAAAAAAATGTCTTGAATGTTGTGATCATTAATAGATCTCTATTTCCCCCCACATGCACCACCCTTCCAATCTCTGTGCTTACTGGAAAATCTGACTCCCTTGTGTTGAAACCCCATTTGAATTTTAGACTTTTTGGTGTAATTCCAACACATTTCCTTTGCTTTCCTTTCCAGATTTATGCTGGTCACACAGACTGGAGACCTTGGTACATGCTCCTTGACATCTCTTCCCACACAGGTCAGTGACTCTGTCTGCAGACTGGCTCCCATTGGAGTCAGCTGGTGCCATTATAGCGTCCCGCAGCCTTTACTGTAATTGTGAGAAGGATCATGTTGCAAACACTGCTTCACCAGTCAATGCATTATTAATCACACCCATAAGTCTTTCATATCTCAGGTCAGACTTTGTTAACTGATTGGGAGGTGCTGCCCTCCAGTGGTCACATTAGAATTCGCATTGCTGTTGTTCATGGCAGCAAGCAGGAAATTGAACGTGCATTTTACTGGTTCATTTGTTACTTTTATAACTCACTTTGGCAGGTAAACAACGTATTCGTTTTCCTTCTTATTTTAAATGAGAAATTTGTAGCTTTGGTAGATTGTGACTGTTTTAAGTACTTCCCAAATTTTACACATAAAGGTCAGTTTAGTTGTTTTCTGTGGCTCTGGAGGAGTTTGGTCAAGTTTGAGAAAATAACCCCGATGATGTCATCAGGGTCTCTTTGACATGGGATCTGAGACGGAACATTTTTAACAGAAAGCCTGCGTTATGAACTGGAGATGTGGGGTTTGGAATATGAAATATGAGGGAATTTAGCAGGCAGGGAATGTCTGATGAAAATATGGGTCTGGCTGGTATGGGATCATGGGAAATGTAGGCTCTAGTGTTGTCGGAGCGAAGAGACTAAAAGGATTCCTCTGCCTCTGTTGTTTTGATTTTGACTATTGGTTTTTAAATCTGTTTCTTGTGAGTCACCCAACGCTTGGAAACAGATTACTAATTAGCTGGAGTACATGGAGTTTGTATTGTTATTAGATCTAGATTCTTAGGTCTACAGGAGTCTATAGATTCTGTTGTTTAAGTTCTGATGTGATTAGGCCTGTCACAATAATTATCGACTTATCATACAATAACATAATTATCAACATCATCATGTCTATAGATGGACTTTTCGTATGATACATGGACATGACATGATCATTTTTTAGACCTCAATATTGCCACACTTCACATTAGCAGCTAAGAGGCTATTAATGTCACATTGGCTAAGTGAGTAGTGTCCTCCATTCCTCACTGTGTACGTCCTGAGTAGAGACCGTAGAAGAATTAAAGGTAAATAACTATGTCCCCAAACATAATGGCAGTCTGTGTTTTTACAGAAGTGTAGCACTCTCCAACCCAACCCCCCATCCCCCTTTGAATTAGTATGCTATTATATTTTCATTATATCAGTGGTATAAAATGATCTTCAAATGACAATAATATCGTATCGCGATCATTTCTGAGACAATATATCGTCCAATAAAAGTAATTATCGTGACAGCCCTAGATGTGAATTGCAGCATTAAAGATACATTAGATCAGTCAGTGATCCCTTTAAAAAAAAAAAAAAGCAATGTCTACACTAGTTCAATAAAAGAGTGTATTTTTTTTGTTTGTCGTAAGACGTAAAATTAGGTTGTAACTTAGAACAAAAAAGGTATTAAATCTGAAGAAGCTCAACATTTTAGTGAAGCAGAATTGTTCTTTTTGCTTTCCTCTCCTGTTAATCATATAGTTATTTATGAGATGATCATTATTTTTACATTCTGATGTATTTTCTTGCACTGAAGGCTGATTTTTGCAGAAGCTTTCACCTGGATTTCATCATAACTTTTCACCACATTACCATCAATCTGTGCTCATAAGCCATGCAGCAGATGCAAAAACCTGCTTATCAGAAACATCGGACCTACTCACTCCTACAGAGAACAGAATAATATCTGCACAACAGAAATTGTAGTTTTATCTTTAGAACGGTTTGAGGATGGTATCAGTCTTCCGAGAGCCACAATTTTGTCTTCTGTAATAATACATTTTCTCCACATGATGGCAGCATTTGGCAGTCTACTATCTCCATCTCTTGAACATCATAGCACAACCCACACAAGAACATAGTTGCATACTGTTACATACACAGTAAGTCTGCACATTTCTGTATGAATATATAAAGCACACTAGTTCATCACTACATTATAGCATCTTAAAGAACTGCACATATGTAGATTAATAAATAACATGCAGTCCTTCACACAGGAGATATTCTGCTCATGAGAACAATACAATACAACATATTTCTAAAAGGGTAAAAAAGAGATTTATAAGTTGAGGAATTACACCCAGTGAAAAAACATAGACTCATGTCAAAATAAGATCATATGGATAAAGTAAAATATAGTGTCATTAGTAGAATAGTTACCTAACAACATTGCAGGAGCAAGAATTATAATGTGTGTAGGTCAGATGGTATTTTTTTCGAAATGTAATTTGTTTGAGACAAATCTTTCCATTTCCAACATTTGTAATTAAATGTGAGAAAGAAAAAGTGACACAGGCGAGATGCAAGTGTTAAACAGAGGCTGTTGTTGTGAGCGTGCGGGGCCTCGTGTTATTCTGAGCAGCTTGCACAAACAGAAACATGGTTCGACACTGATCCTGCAGGGTCAGTAGCATCTATTTCATGACCAAGAATCGATGCTGCCATCACCTGACTGCACTGTTCTGATCATTGCATAACAGCAGGGTTTCAGGTATGATGGATATATCAGGTTGAATGAAGATTTGTGCTCAGTGCAACTTAATCTTTTGAGTGGCTGGGTGTGTATGTTTGTGTACTGTGTGTACACATTTACTGCATTATTGTGGCACCCATGGGAGATCCTAGGCCTCCTCAGGCATGCCTTCCATCCTGTTTCATAAGCGTCTGCTCATATATGGGCATCTTCCTCCCTTCTGCTCGGTTGCACTACGTCCGCTTCCTGAACAATTCTCCCCTCCTTAACTCTCCCTCCCACTTTTCCCATCACACACACACATACACACTCCTACTCATGTTGGTTAGCTATGGGCAGAGGCGGGAGTGGCTCTTCCCTGTGCAGGAAGTAATGTGGTTAATACTCACTTGATCACCGGTTCTGATGTATTGCATTCATGACCAGAAAGCTGTTTTTTTTTTTCTTCTTTTTTTTTGGGTGGGTGCATGTTCCATCTGCACCCATATGTCTAGATTGATGGAAATAACTCATATGCCAGCACGTGAAACTGTTTATTTCCCTCTCACCCCATATGTCACACTCCAATTTTTTCCATGTAAGCAAAAGAAAAAACCTGTTTGATCTGCTAAAGACAGAACTGGATGCATTCAAGACCTCCTGTTCTCACACGTGATATGATTTGGCAGCTTGCTTCTGTTCACAGGAACTACGATGTGGTCCATGTTGCTTGTAAAAATAAATCTTTGACTTCCACGGATTTACATCCTTAATGTTATTTATGCACAGGCACCTCTGCATCTGGGAATTGAAGCCAGGATCGTTGTGCACCGGGTGGCCTCTAAGTGCCCTGGATGCATGCAGATACCACTTGAGATTATCTGTCCTATCTGCACAGCTATAATGCAGACACATGTTGGCTTTGAAGTAGGACAAACAGCCTCATCAATTTTTTTGCCACAGGGCACAGAAAGTATCACACGTGTGCAGATGAGGCTCCTTCAGTTACTGAATTCAACTTTTTTCACCTGGAACAATATTTACAATGTGAAGCACACATGCATTAATATAATAAATGTAGTGTCTTAGCAAAAGAACGTTTTCCTGTGATGTTTCGTGGGAACAGAACAAAAAAAAACACAGGTCTGTCCTGGCCAGCATCGAGACTACACAAAACCATGAGCGTGAATGAATTATTGCTGCAGTTTGAGATGTGTAATTACCATGTCCCCCCTCCTCTCCATGGTGTCCCCTTGTGACATATTATCAGCACAACCCACTCAACAACTGGGTCACTGCAGATCCTGTTTCCATGGGTAGAGTTTTCACACAATTGCCTGCCAGGTGCTGACTTCACCTCTGCCTGTGGAGGATATTGCAACAAAGGTTATTTTAGCCTCCGATAGCGGTGTGGCTCTACAGGGGTGCTGATGTCAGATTTTGGTGTACAGGTCCACTAATTTCGTCCAAATATCTCAAAAACTATTGGATGGTTTGTCATGAAATTTTGTAGAGACAGTCATCTTCCCCAGGGGACTTATCGTAGTCACTTTGGTATTCCTCTGAATTTCCCTCTAGCACCACCTTGAGGTTGACATTTGAAGTTCTGAGTGAAATGTTTCAAACTATTTGATGGATTGTCCTGAAATTTTGTAGAGACATTCATGTTCTCCAGAGGATGTATCGTAGTTACTTTGGTGTTCCCCTGAATTTCTCTCTATTGCCATCTTGAAGTTGACATTTGGTGGTTTTGAGTGAAATGTTTCAAACTATTTGATGCATTGTCCTGAAATTGGTGCAGAAATGCATGTAATCACTGGTGATCCCTGACTTTTCATCCAGCGCCTTCATTATATCATTATGTTATTATACTTTAGTGTGAGACCAAACATACATTCATTTTATTGTGACCGAAACTAGTGACATTCCCTTCATCCTCAGCTAAACTTTGCTTTTAACACTAACTAGCAAATGTCAACATGCTAACATGCTAAATTAAGACAGTGAAACATCAAATATTACCTGCTTAAAATCATGCATGTTCACAGAGCCGCTAACATGGCTGTAGATTCTTCGACTAGTTTCAGTTCTTATTTTTTCTTGCTGGTGCAAAGAGCACCTTTGCTAGGAAAGTGCTTCTGTATACAGTCTGTCTGCTGTTAACCCTCTAATCATGACCGCAGGGCTCTGACAATAAACAGTCCACACAGCTTGCTTTATCTGTTTCGTGTGCTGCTGTGTCCACTTTGAGATGCTCCCATGCCACGTGTCTCCAAGAATTCCAGCCACCCTGATCTTTGCTGCAGGAGCCGTCCAGGGAATGTTGGTCTCCAGTTAACAAACATAAGAGTCTGGCAGTTAAGAGAGGAAGACCAAACAGCAGTCGGGATGTCACCCTGCCCAGTAAAAATCTGCCCCAGCCACTGGTTACATGCCTGGGATTCTTTTCTACAAGCTGCTTCTTCCTGCTTTGATTATTATTTTTTCTCTAAAACATTTTCCTCCACCAGACAGTGGCAAAGGAAATATTTTCCAGTCCAGAAATAAGATGCTTTTAATTGCATTGCCTTGCGAGTGTATAGCTGGTGGTCTGTACTGCTGTAAAAATGCGCCTTTGATTGATGTTCATTAGGGGCCAAACAGGGTGGTATGCTGCTCGGCATTGCACCCGCGTTCCATTGGAGTTACACTGTTCTGAAAACAAACCGCTGCAACCGGCCCTCACATATTTTCCCTGTGAGATCCTGGTCGGTGCTTTGAATGAATACAGCATTATAATGCTCCAAAATGCATGACTGAAAAAGGCTCAGTCATCATTTGAACTCTCTGCACCAGACCAGGTTTGAATATCACATAATATAGGTCATTGTCGTCTGAGGTGATGCAGAGCTTCGGTTTGGGGGGAAGACGAGTTGTTCACATTGGATAATAAGCAGCTTAATGTCGCATTGAACGACATGTCTCTGACCTTTTTTTTAGGAGCAGACTCTTCTAGGTCTTCGTGACCTCATGGCAGCATAAACGCTCTCACTCGTGTCAATGATTGACTGCAACGTGATGATGTGTATTCAAAAGCTTTCTGTTTACCTTTCATTGTCAAACCATGTTCTGGTGTGCTCTCAGGAGAAAAAAGCTGTGGAGAGTTACCTCCACAGACAATGACACAGCAGGTCAGCACACACGTGGCACTTGAGAAACCAGCTGAACATGAGAGACGAACAAGCTCAACATCAAATTTGTGAAATCATGTGACTGGATTTCATGGGTTGTACCAGTTGGTATGCGGATGCATGCAAGCCATTGAAGTGTAATTAATGCGTATATGTCTTGCAGCATTCCTTGGTGTTAAATATATGCTCTTTTTTTCCGGGAACGTGTTGGTGCCTATGTGAACGGATGACTCCACCAAAGAGGACAAACAGTCGGCTCTTGCACCCGCAATGTCACGCCCTGTTAATGGAGGAATTATTCCCTTGCACATTGACGTAGACTGAACATACACGTGAAGGTCGTGAAAGTCAGATTCTCCATCTGCTCGTTGCTCATTTTTTGCAGAGTTTCACAAATGTTGCAATTTTGTGCACAAATGTTAAAGCTTCAAGTAGGAGTTGTGCTGTTATGTAGAGTCTGATGAACTCTCTGCTCTCTAGCTCGTCATAAGATGAGAGGTCTTTGCCCTCCCGCTTGAGAAACTTTCATTTTCTGTTTACTGGAAAAGATACTAGATCTGCAGGTAAAAATACCACAGTGCAACATGTACTGTATGCATGTACTAACACTAAGTGAAATAACTTCTTAGCTAGAATGGCTCTATTCATTACTATCACTGCTAATTATATATATATATATATTCATGCATTTTTAATCTATAAAAATGCATCATGTTTTATAAGGTCATCACATGTTTTGTATCTATAATCTTGATCTGTAAAGTAATAATTAACTGTAGATGCCAAATCAATATAGTGGACTAAGAATTACATGTAAATACAAGTATTATGTAGCATGAAATGGACATACTTCAATGAAGGACTATTGATTTTGCAATGTGTTGCATGTGATATTCCACTTTTGCTTTGCAGAGACATTTCTCAAACAAAGTAATTTATGAGTTATATATGTGCACTCTCATACAGGTCAAACCAGTACTCCATTGTTTTGATTGAGTTATTGTTTAAAATCATTTTAAAACAAAAAAGGACAAAAGTGAATGTGTACCAGCTTCTCAAGTGTGATGCTTTTTCCTGCAAACTGAATATATTTAAGTTGGGTAGCATTTGGTAAATAGTGACTTTTAATATGTTAGTTTGCTCTTGTGACATGCATTTTTCTCTTTTTTCTGATAGTATATAGACCAAATGATGGATTGATAATGAAAATAATCATTAGTTGCAGCCCTGGATCCTCCATTGGCTTTTTTGATGCACAAATGTACATGCATGTGTTCAGAGTTGAACTTGCAGTCCAAGCAAAATGTCTGAAAACCTGTCCAAAAACCAAGTGTTGCATTCAATGACAACAGGAAAGCACATAAAACATTTTCCTGTGTGCTTCCTGTTAAAATGTGCACTTTGGCTGCAATGACCCTTGTGCAGGGCTAGGTGAGGTGCATGGTTGGGATTCTTTCTCAGTTAAATAATACCTGCTCTGAATCTCCCTGCTCACAGCGTATACACACTCTCTGACAATAACATGTAAGGGGCCAAAGGGGCAGATTACTAATGTGTTAAGACTGCAGAGTTACAATCAGGTGGCTTCCAGACAAGAAGATGTCATGAGACAAAAGCTTCAATCACTTGTGGAGCCTCCCTAAAAGGACACTTTGGACACGGTGTCCACCCCAGCAGTTCTTACGCACATTGCCCTCTCCTCTCTGCCTCCCCCACGGCTGCTCATTATGTGTAGTTTAGTGCTCACTCAGCTCTGGGGTGCTCCAAAGTTCACAGGAAGGAGAAGGGGGAGGTGGGAGAATCATTCCTGTTACTGAGGTCAGAAGGCTGTGTTTTTTTCCCAGCCCTCCCTTTATTCTGTCTCTCTCTCTCTCTCTCTTTCACTCTTTCACTGTCTTTTGTTTGTGATGATAAGCAGTCAGGTGCAGGCCTGAAGAAGCCTCCCTATCACCGACCACCACCTTCACTCAGTGCTGGGCATGACCTGATTAGATCAACCTCTTCAACTACAGAAACCACAAGACCACTTATTCAGTGTCCTATTTTGTTGATTCTGTCAACAGTGTTTGCATGCTAAAAGTTTTTTTTTTGCAGCAGTTTACAGCTGAACTCATTTGCAAAGGTTAAAAAACACATTTTCTCACTCACCTCTCGTGGTATCTAGGCATGCAGATGTTTCTATTTTGGCAGTTTTTTAGTAATATCTGCCTCTGTTTCATACCAACATAGAAGTGTCGTCGTGGCTACAGTACATACCACTAGTGGTGAGTGAGAAAGTATGTTTTGTTGTCATTTAGGTTACATAACTATTTAAGAATTCGTATATATATAATGCAATTTCTGTTCAACTTTCGTCCAGGAATGACCATTTATAGTGACTGTTTTTAGCAGAAGAGGTTTTTCTGCTCTTTGAGAGGGCTCTCGAAGAAATTTGAACCACAACAAGGATTCTGTTAGAGAACAAATCTCTCATGTAAACACACACAAACGTTAATCTAAGTTAAAATCAACAATATGAAATACCACACAAGGAGGAGCTCGGGTGTTATCAACAGAGTGATAGTGATATAAAGTCTGCGCTTGTACACCTACATGAATATGACTTCCATGCTATGTTTAATTTCAGTCAGAGACACTTATGTCAAGGTATTGACCATTCATAGCAACGGGTTAAACAGCATACATACATCTCAAAGAATCCAAGCAGCTATGAGGGTTTTGCTGAGTAAGATGATCCTTCTAAACAAAAGGACTGATCCCTGCTTAATGGGTATTGGCAGGGTGTGCATTAGAACGGCCAAAACAACTGAGCTGCTCATAAATCTATGCGACCAGCATGTTGAAGTATCCCTTTAATGCTAGTAAAAGTTTTATCATCTGAGATGTAATATGAGATGAACATATTCATGGTATCTCGATACAAGGAAAATATTCTACAACTGAAATGTACTTGAATATATAGATGCATGCATGTTGCTTTCAGATGCAAGAGAAATCTCCTTTCCTTTTAAAGCTAGCCAAATTAGCAAAGAACAGTAGTTTAAGTGTTAGATTCAAAAATGACCTCAACAACAGTTAGGCTTTACCATAAACCAAATATTGTCTAGTCCTTAGCAACATAGCATATGTGAGCTAATGGAAAGCAACCACCGGAGGAAAATATGCTCTAAACCAATTCAGTCCGCACAGGAGTAATCATATTTGACATTGAGTACATACCGCACAACACCACAAGAAATGAACTCATGTGCCACATGAACCTAATGTTTAAGTAAACTGAGCCAAACACAACAACAAAGCATGCGGATGTCATAAATGCCGATAGGCCCAAGCAGCTCAGAGGCAGATACTTGGCTTAGATCTCGGCGTAGTCGGCATACATACGTTGCCTGGCAGAAAAAACAAAAAGGATTCATGGCTTCTGTCTTGGCATCTGAACTAACAGCTGTTTGAGAACCAGCTGACCATGAATCCTCAGAATGCCGATAGTGGGCAGCAGCAGCAGCAGCAGCAGCAGCAGCAGGGTGGACAGCGCAGCGGGAATCACTCACTCACTCACTCGTTAATAAGATAATCTAAAACAGGAAGCATGGACTGAACAGCATTGGCATGAGCATCAATAGAATGATAGGATTTAGTGCCAGATTATAACGTCTGTGCTTTACATTTGCATGAATATGATGAAATGTCAGTAGCTAAGCAGTTATGAATGAGCCAGTGATTGTAAAGCAAAGTCCGGTTGGCCAATAGGAGCGTGACTTCATTGCTGTTTCTGAGCGAACGTTATGCTTCACTCAATGCAGCCGTCACAAATTTGCAACTGTAGACTATTTTCTACATGAAAACAGCATTTAGATCTTTTGGGATGATAAATTTGATGTGCAGAAAATATAACTGGCACATTGTAATTTTCTGAGGGAGGGGGGGGGGGGTTGGATGGATTGGGGGGACCTTGGTGCTTGACCGTCACTTGGCAATCTCTTGGCTCTGGCCCTGCATAAACAGTAATGTTTATGTTTCAGCTTTCTTTGCTGTCAAAATTAAATCAATGAAATGATACTAAATAGTTTCATGGACAACGGTATTATAGGAATTATTTTAATATGAAAGTGGCAGAATTGTAGGAAAACTTGTCTAACAAACCTGCTGTCCCTAAACAAATCAAATAAAAAGAAAGAACACAAAGGAACCATAGCATGTAAAATGATTGATGTGTGTGCGTGTGCATGCATGCTTGTGTGTGTGCATCCGTTAGTGAAGCACGTGGGTGTGGGGAAGTGGGGAAAAGGTGAGAGCACTTGAAGGAATGGCATGAAAATGTCAGCTGGTTTTATATATAACGGTAAGCCTGGAAGGACTGGGTGTGTGTGTGTGTGTTTGGGAGGTGGGGGGGGGGGGAGTGTAGTTGCCAATGTTTATGCTTAAGCAACGGACCGTGTCAAAAAAGCATGCTGGCGTCAATTCTCCTATGCCCTTCACACAGCACTGTTTGCATCTCATTTTACTGGTTTTAAAGCTTGATGGAAAGCAAGCAGAACGTGATTGGCGTGTGTTGGTGGTGGAATGAGAGGAATTCTTTCTGCAGCTTGTTTTACATTCCCACATAGTTGAAAAGGGCACCCTGTTTAGCAAAATGTACCAATTTTCACAATGGGATACTTTGACTGTTATTATTGTCCCAAGTGGCGGGGTGGTGCATTCGGTTGGAGGGAAATGCTGGATTATTGTAACAATGAGAGCTGTGACTTGGTTGTTTGGTGCCATGTGAGAGCGGCAGGCTAAAGGTGGTGTGAGAATGAGGGGCTGTGGGTTTACTGAATTCCTATCCGGTGAGCATAGCGTTGGTTTCTGTCTAGACAAAGCTCAGTTGTCGGGGAGACCCAGGCAGATCCAGGACTGCCTCGGGCTCCAGGAAGTATTGGTGGGAGAGAGTGGGCTCATTTTTTTTTTTTCCTTTTTTCTCATCCTGCTCACTTTTCCCTCCTTGGGGGATTTTCAACAAATGCAGTCAACTGCTGAGAGCAGGGGTTTTTGTTGTTGTTGTGGTGGTGGGAGTTTTTCTCCCATGATAGGGTGGAGACAGTTTGGTGCATTGTTGAAGTGATATCAACAGCATAAAAATCTCGCTGCTTTTATGTCTCCCACTTGGCAGGAAATAACAGCCAGGGCCACCTTGCACGCAGACATTCACAAATTCACAGACGCACACATGCAGATCCATGCACTAACAGTTGTGGGATATTTCACTGTATTCAACAAATTTGCAATTTTTTCACCTCCTGATGCCGAAAATACAAAAAGCCGCTCTCGAGCTCTCTTCTCCTGGTGCCATTTGTTTTGTCTGTTTTGCGTTTGAGTGACTGTGTACAGCAAGATAAGGCGAAGACAGGCGGCATGACGGTTCACCCAGCGTCGGATCAGGGAGCAGACAGGGTTGACTAAGGGTTCATTAACTGTTACACTCAACCGTGCCCTCAGGCCTCTTTCTTACAGCCCCGCGCGCCCTTTCGCAGGAGTCGAGACAGTCTCGTCTTCAGAGGATTATGTAGTGATGACAGCAGAGTGTTACTAGGTGTTTCAATATCTAACTGAAGATAATACAGTCTGGAAAAAGACTGGAAATAACTGCAGACCCTCCCACCCACTCGTCTCAAACTGTATTTCAACACACTGCTTAAATCTACCGCCTGAAAAAATACATTAAGTTTTGCATGCCAGTTACTGTATGACCTTTCTAAAAATTTGTATACCAACCTCCCTTTGAAATTTGCCAGTTAGGTTTAGGTCCATTACCATTATTAATAACTGTCTTATAGTATCGCGGTTTGTACGCCAGTAACTTAAAAGCAACAGTAAATGGCACTTGGATATTCCAATATTTAATACCCATGACTGTCTTGTGGTTGGCCGCCCACTTTTAATGAGAGGAGCAGAAAGGGTGTCCTCACTTTGAAAGATATTTGGGGACAAAATGGTCTACTTACGTTCAAAGACCTTAAATATAATTTCGGTCTTCCTAATTTTCCCTTTTTTTATTACAATTTTGGGTCGGTTACACTCCGCTGCACAGGCTTTAATCCAGAAGCAGACCCAAAGGAGTAGTCTCAAATCTTTACAAATTTATGGTGAAACATAAAATAGACCTTTTAATAACTAAAGGTTGCAAGACTTATCAGACTTAATTCCTTCATAAACTGTACTGTAGTCTCCTCCTAGATAATTATTTGTTTGGTTTGTGAATGTCCAAAGGTGACGAACTTCATGATTTGTGTCCTTGCTAACCCCTTACACACGAGTTGTGAACAAACATTGGAAGCGCACAATGTGTACTGAGGTTGATATATTACCATATTTGTGTCCATATCCTGTAAGGAACCAAAAGGAACCAAAAGGAAATATGCTGCTGAGTCATGTTTCTGCACACAATGACTTGATATATGATAATATGATTTAACGCTCGGACGTTTTGGAGCCGAGCCATTGCTCGGAGCGTTAATTGTGTTATTGTAGAGCGCATGCAGGTGGTGGTTATACACACTTTAGGCGTAAGACTGATCCGTCAACAAGATACATCTGGCAAAAACAATAAAAATGGAACCAGGAAATTCCCTGGAAAAATCCACTGCGGCAGGACAAAGAAAAAACAACAACAAATTTACCCGTGAGTATTTAGAAAAAAACATTGTCAAGCCATAATCCTCGTTCGAAGAGGATTGCATGTGTAAGAGTATGCAAAGCATCAATGTAAAGAGCTTCTCTCTGGTGAACAGTCCTTCCCTGTTCTGCATGCAACAGGTTTGCATGAGAACCCCCCCACCCGCATTCATCTGCACGACAGCGTTTTCTGTATTAATAGAAGCAGCTGGTGGCACACTGCGTTGCATCTGGGCGTCCAGATTTAGCTCCAGACATGGTGGAGCGTTTCCTATGTGCCAGTCTTTTCACTCCTGCTTGTACACGTGTGTCAAATCAAAGCAATGTCTTCCCATTACAAATGACTGCTTTTTTTCTTTTCTGGAAAACAATCAAAGCAGCACATGCATGCATGATGATGATGATAATGATGATGTGTAGTAAAGGAGCGCAGCACCTGGTTCAAAGCTTTCTAGCTGCTTGTCTTTCACTATTGACTTCCAAACGCATGAAAGGAGAGTCGCCCATAACTTCAAAGAGAGCTCTAATCCATGGATGTTATTCACTCTACCTCTCTGCAGGGTGTGTATGAAGGCCTGTAGATGAAGTTATTTCGCAGGAAATCAGACGCACATTACTCAGAGCTTTGAACTTTTTAAAACGGCTAGGACCGTCTGCAGGGTGTGTGAGGGGGAAACACACACATACAGTACACACATTGAGAGGAACCTGTTTTTCTGCACGTGGGGCCCAGGTGGGAAGAAAAAGGACAGAATGACAGAAACTGGACTAGTATCTGTTGTCCTACAGGTGACCTCGCTCCCGGCAAAGGTGTTTGCATGCCGGCACACAGCTCAATGGAATGATATACGGTGGAGTAGCAATAGAGACACTCACAGCCTGTGACTCAGTGGTTTGGAACCTTCATCTCCTGTTTTAGACTTCAGCGCAAACACCAACGCCTTGTGCCTTTTCTTTTTTTTTCTTTTTTTTTTCTGTCAGTCGACTTCACACAGCAGGTCTTCAAAGCTTTTTTTTGGGCATCACCCACAACGCCTGAATCTTGTCACCATCAAAGCATGTGATCGATGATGTCCCAGCACAGATTGGAGTGTTACCACGTTAGTCACACACGTTTGTCTCCACCAAGAGTTAGAGGAGACATTGTGTGTTTGTTTCTTTTTGGGGAGGCCTGTCTCTTTCCTCTGCACGCCTCACTGGACAGTCTGGCTCCCAGATAGCATCAGGCTGTCTGAGATTAGCGCTCATGAGGGCGCAGTTAAACTTGTAAAAAGCTCTGGACTTCTGTCCTGGTGCCTCTGTCCCACACAATGGCCCAAATAGCAGTCGTTGAGTGTGGCACAATACTGATAGCATGTCTGCATTGTTAACTTGCCTCTCAAATGTGCCTAAGCCTCAGAGCTTATTGTAGAGGGCAGCCACAGATCCCGGGCCCAGGAGCAGACTGCGGAGCCTGCCGGTGGTTGTTGCCAGGCAGTTTAGCAGTGTACCGGACAGATAATGGAGCTGCTCACTGTCCCATGGCCCCTGCATTTTTTTGGAAGTGGACAGCTGATAACTAATCATTTAGGCTGCAGCGCTCAGTCTGCCTTCTGTTTATCAGCTACTGAATTACACCAGGGTGTAATCTGTGAACAAACTGCACCTTGGATTGTTTATATCGTCTTTTAATAGTAATAACATAAATCCAGCGAGTTCTTGAAGTTTCTGTTTTCACTGGTGGTGAGATAACTGTGGAAACCAGTTCATAGTTTATCGCATTTAATATCTGAGTCTGCAAGTTACACTTATTTTCACTATCACATCCACAGTCTTTGTTCTGTGCATAAATGGATTCTAAAGTTAAGCCAAAGCAAATATGAGGCTTCATAGGCAAATATAGTGGGAAGTTGAGAATTGATTTTGACTTGGAATAAATGTCTGTGGATATTGTCCTCCAACTTTCACACCTGAAAGGGAGGAAGGGATCCCTTAACAGACTGTATGGACAGGAGGTTAATCAATTAATAATCTTAGTAATCATTTAAATGTCAGAAAATAGTTCACAGAGCCAAATATGACAAGACAAGACAAGAAGAAAAAAATCAAAAAACTGAAAAAATATCCAATTTAGAATAATATAAAACAGCAAAAGCAGGAAAAGTTCATATTTGAGAATCTGGCACCAGGAAGCAGGAAAAAGTACAATTTGCTGATTAATTTAATGTTAATGACCATCATTAATCAGCTGACTAATCGTTCACTGTATTTGTCTTTTATTACTCTTAATGTTGTAAGTGTAAAGGCTAGCGCTGAAGTGACTGGTTTATTAATCAGTTAATTAATTGACTACATACTTACAGTAAGTGGAGTGATGACAACTGAGCAAGCTCCCCCTGCTGATAAAGATTTGGTTAAAAACACTAGAAAAGATTATTAAGTGGACTTTGAGTTGAGCCTTTTTTTATCAAACTAATACACAACAAATTCCAAATAAAAAAATATTGTAGACAATTGATACATGTGACAATTTTTCTGTATTGTATTGTATTAAAGGCTGATAAAAATGATTGACAGATGAATGGATGATTTAAAGAATAACTGTGGCAGCCTTAGTAATGAGTCACTGACATAAGCCGGTCACAATAATTACGTCATCAACCTTTCGTACAATAAGTATGATAGATGGACATGACCTTGATCATTTTTTAGACCTAAATTTTGCCACACTTCACATTAGCAGCTAAGAAGCTAATCATGTCACATTGGCTAAGCGAGTAGTGTACTCCATTCCTCACTGTGTACGTCCTGAGTGGAGACTGTAGAAGCGAGCTGAACCGCTTATATGGAATTAAAGGTAAATAACTCTGTCCCGGACCGGTGCGTCCTATTCACCAGTAAAATACACAGAGAGTGGGCCGTCCACACTAAGAACAATAACTATAACTATAAAGATAACGATATGAGCCTCCACGAGTATGACCTATAAACAGTGGTGTCAAGCACGCTGCGTGCTCCAGCTGTTTCGGCAGGTAATGAAAATAGATATTGATGACTCGTTAATGCTAATAAAAAAAAAAAATGAAAGCAGACGGGTTCACTGCTGAGTGTTGATGCAGTGTGTTGATCATAAGTATTTTGGGACACTATAGTTCGAGACAGCAGCAGATGTTGAAGCGCGATATGCAAAAGTGAACAGATGAGCAGCTTTTATTGAGCTGTGGAAAAAAGACACAGTATGAGGACAGATCTGAAGAATAAAAAATTCACTAACTTTGTTGTTTTTCCACTGAATGGAACAGAGGATGATGCTTTGTTTGACTCTGTGACTGACACAGAGTCTGAAGACAGGGAGCTTGGTGAGACTTACAGTGACTTGGTTGCAATATTTACACACAGCGACAGCACTGATGGTTCATTCTAATAAACCAGCCTTTCATAGAAAAGCGTTTTTCCCAGCATGACACCCCCCAAAATAGGCCGCAACATATACTCCGGTTTTTTACGGAATCAGACAATATATCGTCCAACTTATCGTGACAGGCCTACGCTCACATTTTTGTTTTCCTATGTTAAGAGTTGTGCCAGGTGTGATGCTTAACAATGGAACAGGGTGTATTGAAGCAACAGCAGTTTACCTACTTTATATTTGACTTTGCATACATTTGCCTCATTGTGACGTAAAAAGAAATTTGTGCAATGTCACACGTGCAATCTACGTGAGCGTTGTTCCTTCAATCAACACACTTAAGCACATTAAGTGCTCTCGACTGCTAATTTTAATCTGATGTAAGTGAGTTATTAGTGTATTTGTTCAGGCGGCAGATCTAAGAAGTGTGTTGAATTACACACCACAGGGCAAAACTTGCTGTCATAAACTCTGCGGAACCTCTCCGTTGGCACTGTGGGAGCCCACCTGTGCAAAGCGCCCACCGCCACATCAAAGCAATGGGTTCTGCTGTAAGACTTCAAAATGTATTTTTATCAATGCTTTCAGTGTGCCACATGTTTACATTCACCGCACATAAGTACACATGCTGGATGCAGACAGCTGAAGGCATTGCAGACATTCTTTTGGCTAGAAGGATCTTAAAGGCTCAGTCCGCATAGTATCAGACATCCTGCAGCGACGACTTTCTCAGCTTGTTTGTGTTTGTTTTACTGGAATGAGAACTGTGTTCACTCGTGCATTAAGTGGCCGAGGTCTTGATTCAAAGATAAAATTATCCTGCAATTAGGCAATGGCTTAAAATATATTTTTCATGTTTTCCCTCTGCGGGTTCAGATTATGAATATGAAGGGTGAAGCTAAAGTGGTCATTGCAGAAAGCTGGTCCCATGTGTGGTGGGGGAAGCTTTCACTTATTAAACATTAAAGCTGTATTTTGATATCTCAGGAAATACTCTTTATTTGCTTTCTTGCTGAGAGTTAATATTGATAGCACTCTCATAGGCTATCTGTATGTTAAATATGACACAGCTAGCATAATTAGCTTAGTTTAGCAGACTGGAAGCAAGGAGAAAACTCTTAACACTTGGGTTTTTTTCTCAGATTAAACAAAAGATATGTGTTAATTAATGAGCTTTAGAGCTTCTAGTATGTAGACTCTATTTACCTTTGGACCGAGCCAAGCTGCTTTAAGTCTTAAACTAAACTAAGCTAAGCTAACAGGCGACTGTGTTAGCTTCAGATTTAGCATACGGACATGAGAGCGGTGTCGAGCTGTGAATAGTTGCTTAAATATTGAACTATTCCTTTAATTTGCAATATTTTTATTTGATACCATAGAAATACATGGAAAGGTTAGAATCTTTATATCTCTTTCTATAAATTATGACAGCATATACAGCAATAAAAAAAGGCACATTGGTGACACACATTAATGGTAGGTAGATGTAGTGTGTAAGAATATCTTAATCCCTTAGAACCAGCAGGGTTACAGTAAAGCTGGCCACCACTCTGCCCAGAGAGAGAGAGAGAGAGAGAGAGAGAGAGAGGATTATTTGAAATTCACCTCATTTGAGGCTTGAGACCTCACTGGATCAGACAGCTCCTTGAATAGAGCTGCACAGCAGAGTCTGTGTGTGTGCCCACACCAGGGGGACGAACCAGTCCTGCTGCAAGTGTGTGTTCTAAACTTGTTCACCCCGGCCAGACTGACAACTGCAGACGGTGTGCCACATCTGGCACCCTTTGGCCTGAGGTGAAGAGTCTCCACAGTCCCCACCTCTGTGACTGCTGGTGGAATATGCTGCAACAGCTATATTTTTCTGGAACCACTATTTAACTGATCTGTCTGTCTGTCTGTCTCACTGCCTTTCTTACATGAATCCAAGTCAAAGTTGCAAAATGGACCGTTGGGCTTATATGTGCAGAGCATACAAGTGCAAAAAATGTTTAACTTTTATTAATTTCTTCTTGGGATAAAATGCAATGCAGCAATAGTATATAAGCAAACAATGTGACACTGAGTGATTCCGTGGAATGAAAGTGTATTTTTAGGAGTACATCCTAAAGCTGTTGTATCTTTCAAAACATAAAAGTGGAGTGCATACTCTTCAGGGTTTGTCTATATTAGTGCCACTCTCAAGGCACAAGAACAACCAGAGAAACAATAATGCTGCAGTATGCAATAAAACACTTAGCCTTGTTAACATCCTTTACAAGCAATCACATCTTTAGAGCCTCCTTCTAAGCCTATAGAAGTCTCTCAATGGTAAATGCTGGCGTCACATACTGGCTCTGCAGACGTCGGGGGTAGAGGACCAGCCCTCGTGTGACGCAGCTCTCCTTCTTCCTGTGTCTGCTCATGCTTGGCCAATGCAGCTGAGAACTTGAAAACTGCAGCTGTGTTGACAAGAGAGCCACAGCATGAAGTGCTTTAACTTCCTTTAAACAATGAGTGCGCAGGGTCAAGAAACCAAAAACCACGAAAGCAGATTGTGTTGACTCGTCTTGACAGTAAAAAATGTGAAATATTACATCTGCTTGTGGTTTTAATGTCGTCATGCCTCATTCTCTGGGAAAGCTACCTTAAAAACAAAAAAAGAAATAAGATTCATGTGTCACTCAGAGGCTAGGCTTTCTGTTTCCTTGGTTACTGGCTCTTGTGTAGGGGCTTCTATTTTTAAAGCCTCCACCCCATATTTAATCATTTATACTTTAGAGGCTAACTGGCGATACAGCTTCCTGTGGAGGAAGCGGAAAGGAGTGGGTGGGGGGGATTAGAGGGATGCATGCTCGTGTCTCCTTTTTGTAGTCGGTTCTGTAGTTGTCCATGTTTCATCTCCCTTCCGTTTAAGCGGGGCCCCCCTCCTCCATAATATCCTGCACCAAAGCACAGAGCAAACATTTACCACACCACATGTCAAAGATCATTTTTGTAAGCCCCACAGAGCCACTTTCTGCAGTGTTTTGTTCATTGTTCCAAGAACAACAGCTTCAAGTTTCTGTGAAACATTTATCTGGTATACAGATAAATTGTCATTTATTGCTCAACAGCATACTGGCACAGTGCTCTTCTTTTAACACATGTTGTTCTTGTGGCATTAGAAACTTCCTTTTTCCTCATGCCTGTAAGAAATTACATTTGTGCAGAACAGAAACAGTCGGTTCTGGCTCAAAAGGGTGCTTCCTCTTTGTGCTCTGCATGCAGTTGGCAGGACTGAAAGGTAGAACATTGCAACTGTGCAGCCTCTCCTACAAGTAGATCAGGGAATGACGTAATGAGATGGTAACAGCAAGCCACTGTATCCTGGAAGTGGAATTGTGAAACAGGAATCCGTTAGGTTGGGCCATAGCTTTTACGCACATTGGGTCAATTCCAGATTAAGCCAACTGTCAATGCTGGGAAGTTGCACAGCTATTGACAATAGAGAATGCACAGTAATTCCCACCAACTTCATATAATTACTGCCATATTGTGCAAAGCTGTACATGCATAAAGTAAATGTTGCAACGCAAAATGCAGCTTTTAATCTACAATCTTATAATTTTTGATAATATATCTTAATGATTTTTTTTGTCCTTGCTTTTTATCTAGCACCACTATAATGTTTGTTATCAGTATACTACCATGCTCACAATTGCTCACATGTTGAACATTACACCTCATAAATATAAGCATGGTAGCCACACTAATGTAATGTTCAACACCGTCTTAGTTTAGCTTGTTAGCATGGTAGCATTTGCAAATTTGCATGAAATTAACTAAGTACAGCTGATACCAATGAGAATGTAAGTTTTGCAGGTATTTGGTAATTAATTGGTAATATTGAAATAATGGCACTGGAAGAAAACTCAGGGTATTACGAAAGTTATTACAATTCATCCCATGGGAGACAAGAATGTACCAAATTTAATAGCAATTATAGCAACATTTTAAAGACATTGCACTTCGAATCAGAAAGGTCTACAAGTGGCACTACAGAAAAAGTCACTTAAGTCTGTAGAATACGTTTTCTTGTGACCATGAATATCTGCACAAAATTTTGTATTGATCAACCTTGTAGATGTTTATATATTTCACTAGATAAATCAGAATAACTTTTGACCTGCTGGTGGCGCTAGATGAACAGTCAGGGGATCACCAAAGTCATTAGGATTCATCTTCTGGTAACCATGAATTTATTTAGCAAATTTCAATGGCAATCCAGTAAGTAGATCCAGACTTTCACTAAAAAACCAAAGAAAATTCATCCTTGTGGTGCCACTGGAGGGTAAAGTGATCGCCAAAATCAGCAGGTTTCATCCACTGGTTCTCATGAATGTTTGTACAAAATGAAATGGCAATCCATCCACCAGAGAGATATTTCAGTCTTGACCAAAGTGGTGTACTGACCTACATTTCTACCCATACAGCCATGCTGCTAGTATTGCTCAAAAGATTGATCTAGGTGTTCTGTCTAGAGTTAAAGGCGATCTCTCTTCTGTATACAATCCAATTATTAGACATCCTGTATGTACCATTAACGTTTGTAGAACTGGATTCATGACCATACACATGCATGTGCTACGCTAGATGAAAAATCTAGCAGTCCTTATTAAATTTACTGATATAATACCAATTACAACATCAAATCTAAGTTAACTTGGTTGCTGATTGGATGAAATACTTGAGGCAGTAATAGCCTCTGCAGTATTTTTAGCAGCAGCCTGACCTTTATTTTGCTTCTTTAATCCCATAGGAACATCATGTTGCTAGGAAGCATTTGAATAGATTTATTACACTGCAGCTTTGTTGGTTTCCTCTGTGCAAATACCAACTGCATTTCTGCACTAATTAATATACAGACAGTAAGGGTATTATTATTTTTCCTAACGCAGGTTTGAGCACAGCTGTCTGCAGACTGCGATGTCATCGAAAATGCAGAGTATAGCTCAGGCCAGGCGGACGGTGCAGCAGCTGAGGATAGAGGCCAGCATTGAGAGAATAAAGGTGCGTTCATAATCATAATCATATTACCCAGAGAGGCCTACTTCAGCCACATGTATGTCAAGGCGGATCACTGTGTGCACTGATTTCTTTGCAGGTGTCCAAGGCATCATCAGATCTGATGCGGTACTGCGGAGAACATGCCAAGAACGATCCGCTGCTCATGGGCGTCCCTGCTTCAGAAAACCCTTTCAAGGACAAGAAGCCTTGCACTGTTTTGTAGGAGAACACCTGAACACTTGCTGCTTTTTTTCATTCTGGTTTTTATGTGGGGGGAAAAAAAGCTGATAGTAATACTGTTCACAACTTGCCTTCAGGCCTCATAGCCCTTTTTACTTTCACAAATGCCTGCTAGGGTTTGGAAAAGGTTTATTACCCCTCTGCCTTTCAGTCAGATAACAGTAACACCAAAGAACATGCAGGAGTCAGCGGCTGAGGCATCGGATCAAAGCTTTAGCTCAAACAAAAGATGATTAAACATTCGTATAAAGGTACAGAGGGGACTTTTGTTTCTCTGTGCTGTTATCTGACAAGATCTAGAAGACATCAACTGAAAGAAGCTGTGTTGGGGATGGGAGAGTTTCCCAACTCTCTAATTATCACAGCATGCATAAACAAGCCCCCTCAATCACGCTGGTCCAATCAGATCCAGGCTTTAAGCTTTCACCTCTTACTTTCATCAGCCTTGCTTGAGGAAACAGTTGTTGCAGTTTGTGTGGTACTGATAATGAACACCCAAGATAACGATATCCTGTCGTGGGACGTGTAGACTATACTTTCCACCGCAGATAGGATAGATGCACAGGTCAGAGGTCCATTGCCAGTGATGCACAGCTCCTGCTTTACATCATGTTGTCCAGTCACGCTAGGAGATAATAGTCTTTAGAAATTGGCTCTTAAAATGTTTTACTACCAAACAAAGTGCAAACAATTCATCTTTTTATGGACAGGAAATGAGTTCAAAATGTCCCTTCAAGTATAATTGAACCTATCCGGTGACAAACAATTCACTTAAAATATTGATTGAATTTTTTTTTAGGTTATAGTGTAGTGCACTTTCAATGTAGAACCCAGGAGTTTTCTTTCCTGAAACTTGTTTCACAACCCTAGATAGCTGCATTCCAAAAATACACCCCTGACGATCACTTCTTATCCAAAGCACAGCTATTAAACAATATGTCTAGATTGTGAAGTTTAATACCAGATGAGTGAACTGTCCTGGTAAGAAAGTTGTTTTTCCTCATTTTGTTATCCATTGGTGCAGCCAGCACATACAGTACATAAAAGTACCAGTATGGACTTTTGAGATCGCTGTACAAGATATTCCCTCATTTAGATGTTTCACAATGATGTCATCATGCTGAAAAACAGATTCAAGACCAGTGTGTGCCATCGTATCACATCTACCTATTTAATGTCACTTACATTTCACAACAGTACACAAGTTTAGTTTTTTCCCCCAGCAGTTTCTCTTGTTCTGTCTGCAGAGCTGAGGCTTATTACTGTATTATTATTCAGGCACTTTTAAATGTGTAAACACCGGATGACTGTTATACTCTTGAGTTTGAAACATTCCACGTTTACAACTGCTCTAAAACTTTCCTTGATTTTTATTATGTTGTAGTATTAGTTTATTAGGACGGGCAGTGTATAGCTGTGACTGTGTGTCATTTGTGTGTTGGTGCTCATGGAAAACATAAGCAACTAATTTTGCAATTTTACCAGCCAGGGCCTTAATGAAGTGATCCTGCTTCAACCTCTTGACTACCTTTTTAGTCACAAGTGCTGTTGTCTAATACTGTGAAGAATGAAGGCCCTTTAGTTGAAGGGGAGTATATCTTACTATTAGATATTAACTATGGTATGACTTCCTATTTCAAAGTGTCTCATGTGCAGTAATACATTGCATCACTATATTTCCTTTATGTTGATACATACTGTAAAACACTGTATGTCCATGTACCGCAGTATGTGCTCGCTTGTAACCGTTTCTTGTACTTTACAGGACTGAACCGATTCAGTCAAACCTCATCTTTAAATGTCTGTTTAGTGACATTAATTCAACCCTTTGAATTACAACTGAATGTGTTCTTTTAGTTATAGATGTATTTGGTCGCTTTTTACCTGTAAAGTTGTGTTTTTGTTCGAAAATAATTACTGTGTCTGTGTTTTATGACACATGGTAAGTTTAGGGAACAACTTATGTCATACTACCTTTACCTGTTTGTGGTAAATGCAAATAAACATACAGAAAACAAGTCATTTATATGATTTATTTAACTAATGTAAAGTTAGAAAAAAAAAACTAACTAACCCCTACATGGAAAGCAGACACTGAACAGTCGACTGACAAAATTAGCAAAATTAGCAACTAGCTAGTAAATGTAGAGGATCATTTAGCAGCTAAAGAGCCTAGCGTTTTTCTCAGGAGTTGGCGGAGACCAAAACAGAGTCAAAAGTAGAGTGAATATTGGACCTATATTTTTTGGATGGAAATAATCATGATTCCAATGATTGCTAATGTTGCTATGTGTCTGCTGGATGTATAAGAACTGCTGAAGTCTTAGCAATTATTTGCTATCACAATAGCCATATCAACCTAAAGGTGATGTGATATATTAAAGGACAGGTTTGCACTTTTTAAGTCAGACGGTAATGTTGAAAGATATCCACTTGATTTGACTCATTTGGATGGCTGAAGCTTGGTTCTAATAAGCTTCTAAATACATTTTTGCACAGAAGGAGGATTTGGGATTTTAACCCCATCACTTACATTGTTAAGTGCATTATGAAGGGATCTCCTCATGATCAGTATGAACAGGAGGCATGATTTTGGAAAGAAAAACCTGTTTCATTGTTCTTTTGTGCAGATAATTGCTTTAAGGTAAACTTGAACTGTGAACTTGTCCTTGAATATTGTGATTACAGCTTATTACATTTCCCCTAAATGGCTTATCAATCAATGCTTCAATGGAATGTCTTGGCACAAAAAGTGTTTCTTCTATAGAGCATTGTGTTCAGGTATCACATTTGATTAGAGTGAAATGGCTACAAAGAATCTGACACAGCCAGTTTCATCTTTTTGTTCCTGGCAAAGTTAACTACACCACTAATGTGTATACAGTCCCTGAGGCATGGCTTCCTGTAAGTGTTCACTTGGGAAAAACGTGATACTCAACATACTACTTGCTTTTTGATTCATATATATTTCTCTTTAAAACATTTTTGTGTGTGTAGACTTTGGTCAAGAAACACAAGCATCCAACATGGTTGAGAACAAGTGGCTGACAAATATGACATAGTTTCTTCTATATTCACGACATATAGTCAGTATTTTAAGGATAGTAACACTTCCCTGTCCAAACTGAGAAAGAGAAACCTTTTCAGCCAAAACCACTTTGACCTTATTTGCATACATCAGTGCAAGTAGGCCTCTTATTAACTAATTGTCATTCCTTTGTTTAAATCACAGGTAATTCAAACAAGTGGATGAGTGTCTCTAGTATCAGGTCAGGAGAACATAAACACTGTTGTTTGCTCTAATTTCTCAGTTAAGGTGTTTCTCTGCCCAAGAGCCATGGACAGCCTGTTATGCAATAATCCCCGCTTCTCCGAGCAACCCTTTCTCCCCTTTCCCTTTTTCCGCAGGTGTGATGTTACATCCAAAATCAGGTCAGGCCATATTTGTTGACCCACATTGATGTAACCCTCGCTGGAGTCAGATGATGGATAGGACCAGCTTTGTCGGAAGCTTCGTTTCGCAGTGATTGTGTTACCTGTCGGCGCAGTCGAGAAGCTCCGGGATAAGCCAATAATCCAGTATCTCCAGTATCTCACCTACTTTTGGTGGCCCCTCCTTGTGTTCACCCTTTTAATGGTCACATTTAATCTAAGGTACCATTTTACTTTCATTCTTCTCTGATGTTTATGGTATGATTGCTCCACTTGCACAGGACAAATCTAATCTAAAACCTTTACTTTGGCCTTTTTGTGCTTCATCTAGAAACCAAGTGTGCTCTTTGTACTGAAAACGTTCTGCTGATTTGCAGCTTCAAAAGTGCAGAGCCACTGGAAAATTGAAAGTGTTCTGCCACAGCCTGTGGAACTAAAGGGACTCAGTGGAAAAGGAAAACCCTTTTTTTTTTTGCTTAGGCAAAGACTTTGCAGGTTTAAACATTGCATCAATAAAAATTCTGAGCTTGCAAAGTTCAGTGTGCAGACAGCCTCTCCTTTTCCTTTGTTGCTGCTTTTTGTCCTTAACCTTTATCTAACTTTTAACTGTAATATCAATACCAAAGATCTGCATGTTCTAGCCTCCGTGCACTGTTTATCTCACTCGTAAACTGCATTTTTTAACTTGAATTTAACACAACTACAAACCCTCGGGCCACTCTGTCACACCCCGCATTCCTCTCCCGTCTTCTCATCTGTCTTGCATTTTGGCCTAGTTTTTTTTCCTTCTTTTTTTTCTTAATCTCCATCTGCTATCCACCACCTGATAGCAACACTGCAGAAGCTTGTTTGCCCCTTCAAATCCCTGGCTGCACATTGACATCTCTGCAGCTGGTCAGTCTCTCTGCACATGCTGCCTGTTAATTAGACATGCTACTATTGTCAGTGTGTCAGTGGTCATGGGGAACGCCTCTATTCACGGGGCTATTTTTAGCCATTAAGTCAAAGTACTGTACAGCTCTAGCAATGGAGACCTGAATAGCCCTGACTCATGCATCCATTGTCTCGTGACCCTCTGTGTAGAGGGCTTTGTCCCTCCCCACTCTGTGCAAGCACCAATAATTTCTGGTTTTCTCTTTGACTGCAATAGGTCTTCAACATGGTCTCCCCCCCCCTTCTTGCCTCTCTGCTATTTTTAATCCACTCAGCAGTAAATTTAGCCCTGATTGCATAGACTGAGCAGGCTGTGAAGAATGAGATGTCACGATATGCCCCGACCCACTCATATTCAACCACAATGGGAATTCTCCTCCTCTCTTTGTAACTGGATCCCTAAAAATGTACAAAAGGTCGCATTTTACAACAGTTCCCATGCAGGAGTAAAGCTGATTCCAACTAATCTCATGCTGGTGACAGATTTAGACCAGGACAGGTTACTATTTTAAGCTGTAAACAGCGGTTATAATTAACTTTATGTTCAAGATAAAGCGTGGTGATAATCACCTCTAAAGACAACCCAGGAAAACAAAACAGTATCTTAGTTTCTTGTCCAAGAAATGAAAGCTGCAGAATAAGCTAGAAGTGTATTGAGCAGATATTGGTATCTGCCCAGTAACATGCCAGGACAAAACAAAACCCTGTGTGGCAACATGTTGAGCTTTATATGTGCTGACTGTGGGCACAAGAGGCACGCACTCTTCCCAACACTGTGTGACTTCCTAAAAGCATGCTAAACCTGTTAGAAATCATGGAGGCAAAACCCTGAGAACTGTTGTTTGTTTCTTTTTATTTTATTCAACTTAACAAATTCCATGAACTATGCACAATAAATATATTTCATTAAATTAATAACACATAGAAACATCAGTTAGTGGACAAATCAGAACATTTTGTTGCCCTTAAAATAATAATAATTATAAACTGTGAAAACATTCCCTTTTGAATGATCAAAGTGACAAGTCTTAAATACTTAAATAAAATGTGCTGTTGAAGAAATGCTTGGATTTGGTCTAATTTTCATGAGGAATTCTTCAAGCTGACATCTCTGACTGGTCCGTTCCAACGTGGGTCCAGTTCTTGGAGTCTTGTCAACTGAGGCTCTCTGTCTGCTTATTCCCAGTCCTGCGCCTGTGCTCACCACCACGTGTGCTTGTCTGCTCACATGATTCAGTTTCCTGTAAAGGCTTCTTTCTCGGCAGAGAAAGGCGCAGTCATTCATTGGAAATCCTGTAACTCAGACTGCTGAGTCACTCCTTGGCCCACGAGTTCACCCTGACCTGGTAATATTGGTTGGAACATTTCTCTTCCTTGTGTTCATTCTTTTCTGCCCCTCCTTGTCTCTTTCTTTCTCTTTCTTCCTCCGGGGCCCTTCCAAAGGAGTCCAACACAGACATTAACACAGGCCTTGTGCAGTTACTTTCTCCAAAATGCACACAATACATTTAAAATCCAAGCAGGCTTCATCGGTCGGGCAGGTTAATGACAGGCACCCATTGATCCAAACAGCGACTGTCTCTGCAGAATCTGTTCACTTTGCTCAGTGCAGGGTCCTTCCACAGTGACGACTGAGGGTTCTGCAGAAGAAAGGACAATGCAGTTACCATCTGCTCATTTATGAAATGTGCAAACACTCCAACAATTCACATTGCACAACCACTGCTAGCAACAGTTCATTGCAAGTACCAACAATGGCATTGAGAAAGCCTTGCCATATAATCTTGCACATGCCTATGACGGTAAAACAATTCTCCTCACTGAAAGAAGGGAAGTGAGCAATACGTAGCAGTCCCTATGAGTAATGACACTTACAGTCACTAGAACACAGTGCAGGTCCATGGGTTCCCCTCCAGGTTTCACTCCACCGAGTATTTCTGCCAGACGCCTCATGTTGCTCACCCGAAGGATGTTGATGTCATTCTCACAGCAGAATGCCTGGATTAAGGTGAAGTGTATCTGGAGGGCCACATCCTCTTCATCATCCGTGGCCAGCAGACACAACACCACATTGTCTGGATCCCTAAGAGCAAGACAATAAAGATTGTAAGGACAAAGGAAATAGATACATGTCTGACTATTGTATTCAGGTGGATTTACTGGAGCTCCAGCATTGATGTTATATTGAAACTTACGCATTTAGTGACTTTGCTGCCTCATAGACTCCAACAGTGATGCAACCCTGAGGCAATGCAGAGCTCAGCACCTCCTCTAATGCTTTGGCCACCGATTCCATCCTGAGGAAACACATTTATCATTAATTGGTCAGAAAAACACACAAAAACAATAAGAGTTGAGATGTTAATAGCAATTAATAATTTAAGCCCAGAATATACAATATCATTCATATGAGTTGATGATATATAAGGTTAATGATGTAACATTGCATGGCTTACTGTTACAAAACACGTTAGGTTATCATACATGCACACGCACGCACACAAACACAGCTACATACAGTACATACAATAGTGTTAACTAGCATAACCGAAGCTTTTTAGCACGTTAGCTGAACGTTGCACTTGTGTGAATTAACGTTACAAGAGGTGAGACCAAACTACGCCGAGAGACAGTCGAAACTAGCATGAGACACCTCACTTAAAATAATAAGTTAAATAAAATGGCTCTAAGTTAAAACTTTTGCAACGTTATTTCCAAACACGAGCCTTTAAAACAGTCAACGGTGAAGTTTACACGCAAACGAGTTACAGCCAAGACAAGAAATAAAAACCCCACCGAGAAGCAAAGTGAAAAACAGTATAATATATATATAATAATAATGATAATAACCTTTCTGAAGAACTCTCTCCACTGGTTTCTTCTAAAGTCATATTGCACATCCGAGCGACTTGGTGTGGGATAATATCCAGAGTGACTGTGACGGTGCCTGTTGAGTTTCTGCCGACTGACTGACTGACTGCTGAGTTCTCTGTAGTAAAGCTTGAGCTACTCAGCGCTCATTTGCATAAATCGCTCCCATTGGTCAGTCACAGATCACATTTTCAACTCGTTCTTTGAATACAGCGACACCCAGTGGCCGAAACAGCACATTTCATGTAAAAAGAAAAGCGCTTCATAAATAAAGCTCCATTGATTCATAACAAGGCCATATGTAATCAGCTTTAGCCGTACATTGCACCCTATAAGTTTAATTTGTGTCCATTTAATCCTACGCATAATATTAAGTTTGCATGGGCTTTTTCTGCTTACAGTAACTGCAAAAAGAATGAATAAATCAATATACTGTAGTGTACTTATAACAACTGTAATGTCCTTTTCTGGGTCATACTGGTAAATGTAGGAAACCACTAACGTCTCAAAGCTCATAACGGCTCTGATTTGAATTTGAATTGAAACTGAAATTGCCTTTTGAATTTAAGAGGGAGTTATAGCAGCTTTAAACTCCGGTTGTCTCTTTAAGAAGCAGCATGTGATATGTAAAACAAAGTGAGTCATCAAAAGTCTGTTAATTTTTTATTTTTTTTATTTTATTTTTTTTATTTTATTTTTTTACAGTTTATTGCACTTCCATATCTAATCAATGAGCTGTTTTCATTTTGTGTTTTAATCTCTCTTCTCTTGAATACACATCATAATGAGAGTGTAAACAATAACATGACACAATTTATGTCTCCAGCTGGACCACACGTAGCCTATAATTGCATATATCAAACATCTAGCTTCTATTAAAGGCATGATTGGAAGGACATCCACTCCAATACATTTTATGACAAAATAAAGTAGAGCCCGACCGATACTGGGTTTTTGGGTCTGATACCAATATTAGGCAGTGAAAAAATTCTGATATCAATATATTGGCTGATAATATTATATGTACAGAATATACAGATAAACACATCATCCCTCAAATGTATTAAAGGTATGATACTTTACAGTTTAACAATAAACATTATTGTATAAAATGACATAAGTGCACCAAAACAGAAAACTTCTCTGGAAATGTAATAATTAGAATTAGCTAAAATATAAACAAACAAATAAAAACAAACAAACATGTGTAACAAAAAAAAAAAGTATAAAACTTGAGTTAAGAAAAATTGTCAAATATACATAAAATGCTGCATTTAACTAGAAGACACATTATTGGCACATATCGGCTGATAATATCAGCTGATCGATGTATCGGTTGGGCTCTAGAATATAGGTTCAAAAATATAACAATATGAACAGCCTGTATCTGTTGGGCTTCATGACTTCTTCCTCCTCAGCTAAACTATGAAAAAACTTTAAACAAGTATGAAATCCACACAAAGTTTTTATAATTATGGCATACAGATCCAAAGATGATCAATTCGTAACACACACAGTCTAACACAGTAGAGTGTGCAGTGAAATGTTTAGTTACCATGTCCATAAACTGCATAACTAATGCATACTAAGTGAAGAAAAATTAGAAAAATGCACACAAAAAAAGGAAATAGAAAAAGGTGCACAGTGCAGTCAGCAGTAGTAGACTATTGCAAAGCGGAACATTTAATATAAATTATGAAATATGTTGCAATAGTAGGCCTACTGTTTCTCTGATAAATTTGTGTCATGTCACAATAAGAAAGGCACTGGTGTAACTAATAATTGCTGAATCACATTGCTTCATTGGCACCCTTGAATTTACAAGTTATTAGTAACAAAAGTCAAAATGTGCACAGTGAAACATGACAATCCCAGAAAATATAAAAAATGTGCGCAGAGGTAAGTGTACAATATAATAAAAAGTAGTAGTTCATATTAGTCTATTCAAAATAACACCCATTCTATTCACTAATGAACCAAATAACTTGCATGGACGAATTATACGGGACAGACTGTGCAGAAATTATTTTAATATAAGTCGCCGCTTGAATTAGTTGATTTAACACACTATAAAAGAGTTAGAGCGCCTCTGGTGAGAATATCAGATAAACGCGTTTTACTGGAAGAAACCTTAAGCTCTGACTGGAGATCAGTTTCCATTCCTGTACTAGTTTCCTGAATCACCACTGAAGCTGACCGGAGACCAGCAGAGTGTGAGTAACTGCACTGTGAGGGTCCGCTACTGGCTGCATCCTCCCTACCGGCAACGTGGCAACACTTAAAAGTTGTAGACTACTGTTTTTCCCCATGTAGGCTACTATCCGAGGACACGATCACACATGTGGATATGACACAAACAAGGCGGACTGTGATTTTATTGTTCTAATTAACCTGAAGGTGGACGTGATTTCCTCTTTTCCAGCCTTCTTGGATTGCAGCTGTCAAACTCCTCAGGGCGTGCTCCACTGTTTACTGTCAGCTCACTGACACACACAAGACGGAAATCAGTGTTATGCACATACATACCCTGAGTCGTATGTGTTTGATTCTTTTAGTATTGGCATCTTGGTAAAAAAAATGTTTCTATCTTTGGAATACTTTCCTTTGGTTTTTGGTTTTCAGTGCAGCAACAACACGCATGGGTGTTTGTGTTGTGTGAACTTTATCCCCCTGTTATCATGCTGACTTGTTATCAGGAGAAGTTGTGAGTTTCCTGTGAAATGATGTGGCAGTTGTGAGTGTACTTTGGCTGTGTGGCACATGTGAGCTGTAAGTACCGAAACCAACTTTTCTTTGTTGGGTTTTTTTTTTTGGTGGATTTTACATTCCTAGATAATGCAATTTTCCCATTATTTACCTGAGGAGTTAAGGTAGGCTGGCCGTGTGTAAAGGAGGTCAACATGGATCACAGAGGATCTCACCCTTGGACCCAGCCTGGTCGCCACTCTCACAGATCAAAAGAAAAGGAGGACTACCACAGGTATTCTCACCAGGAAAAGGACCAGAGTTACCCACCACCAGATCCCAGAGAGAGGGACAGGCACCGGGCTCATTCTGATGCTCGCTACAAAGCTCACTTCACCAGTCCTCCTCCCAGACCAGAGCCATATCCTTACAGCCCTCAGCAGTACCCTTATAGCTATGGAGGACCAGAATACCAAAGACCCCAGTCCAGGTGTGTATAAATTATCTTGTTATTCATTCTAATTGTTATTATTTTATCGATTGCACAAAAGTGATTGCAACTCAATATTAGTAGTAAGTTAATAATCATTCTTCTGTATGCAATGCAATAAATTCCAGACAAAAGTCATAAAACTTTATAGTATGGTGTAGGTATTAGAGGGCAGAATGGTGCAGAAATGTGGGCTCAACCTTTTAATGGAAGACAGAATGGAAGGGCGAAATGGATGAAGAAAATTGATCAATGCATTGACTTGTTTTCAGGCAAGGGTATGATTATCCACCCCATGGTCACTGGGACTACAGGGAGAGCTACGGTTATTATGACCATGACTACTACAGTGGACAGCAAGGACGACCAGGTGCAGTGATACCACACAACTCTGTCAGGCAACAAAGCTTCTATCGGTAGCTATCTCAGCTTTTAATGAGGTGGTTTGTTACTCTGATCATTAAGATGCTGGCCAGTGGATGCCCCAAGACTCCTGGAGAACAGAACACCAGGAAAGGACATATAAGCAGGAACATCCAGGGACCTCCTACACTGAGGAGTACAGGTAAACGAGTATCACATTTTGCGATAATGTAAGAATGTATGCATAATAAATAATAGGGAAATGTACTTGACAAAGTATTATTTAAAACATCCATCAATGTTAGGACAGTTTTAGTACAGTCAGATAAGCCAGAAGTTATATATAAATGGGATGCCCTCTTGAAGAGTGTTCTACCTTCTTTTCTTGTGTTATAATTGTATTTTATACCCATGTCGAACTCCATACCATGCAACCATGGGCTTGAGATGTCTGAAATTGAGGGAAGATTTGTCCAAGTTGTTTTCACACAACTAGGAAAAATATTAAATTAAGAAGTTTAATTAAGAAGTAAAATACATTGGCTTTACCTACAAGTAACCCTAGGTCACCACCCAAGATCTAAGAATAGCCTGCAGAACACAAACAAACACACTGCTTGTTGCAGCTTTGCAGCTTACAGCATTGTAATATCTGTATGCAAGAGGGGTTTGTCCTGTCAAGACAAAGCTGGTACTCATTATGAAAACTGCACATGTATCAAAAGTAAAAGTTTTCATGACATAAGCTCATTCACTGTATATCCTTAGCACCAATATACATAGAACAAATATTTCTTTAATTCTTCCAGGTATGACCAAGGGAGAGACAACTCCCAGCATTACGTCAATGACTATGAGGATCATCCCTCCAGAGAGAACGAAGAGGTTTCCTCTTATTACCTTGGGACATTAGAAAGTTCCAAAAACTCAGGGTTATCATCCAGCAGCTACGAACTGAGTCAGTACATAAATGGAGCCGAACACAATGGCCCTGGTGCACAATCTGAAACAGGTAAGTATACAGTATGAGTTGTTTTCTCTCAGGTTCACTTTACTTAGTGTTTATAATGACACATCTCCTCAGAGCATGGCGCTGTGCATCCGATGTCGGCTCCACTGAAGTACTCAATCCCTCATGCGGTTGTCAGCTTTGGACCCGCAGGCCAGCTGATACGGGTCACTCCAGGCTTTTCCACACAGGAGAAAGTCAGTCAGCTGGAAATCCACAGTCTGGAAGTAGGTTCAACTTTAGCATGCACTTATAACATTAAAGGAGATACTCTTGTGTCTTTAGGTACATACAGATGAATCTCTCTCTGCACACAATGTCCCTTTAAAATAGAGTCTCTAGAGTTTGTTTCCATTTCATGTCTGTTACTCGGGTGTACACTCCATTAACTCAACCAGTACATATAATATTAAATGTCAGTATGTCAGAATTTGACAACTGTTATATAGAAGATGACTTGCAAGAGGCTGTTGACTGTTAGCACTGTCTTTACATGCAACACACTGAGGAAATTATGCCATTATGGATTTGCTTATCACTCTTCTGTAATGTACTTGAATAACAATTCATTTAACTCATTAGGTATGTGTTATGCAATACTGTTTATATTCAAAGGCCAACAGAAACATAATTGACTTAATCATACAGATTGATTTGAGTTAAATGTGTTCCCATTAAATGTGACATACATTTATTCCATAGTCATTTATGCCTCATTCTTCTTCTCTCTTTTTAATAACATTATCTCATATGAATGAATCATTTCTAAATATTTGGAAGCCACATCTGGACTACCTCCATCCAGATAGATACAACATGTTGTTAAAAGACTATCTTCCTCAAAATAGGATAGAATACAGGCAGTGATCACACATTTGGAATAATTTGGTTTATTAGCATTGTTAAATGTATGCATATCCCACTATTTATTTCTGTTTTTTGTCTTTATTTCTGCACAGGTCATCCTGAGTGAAACGCAGGAACAGCAGGAGATGAGAAACTTCCCTGGGCCCTTGACTAGGTATTAACTTTGTTATTTGTTTTGCAATTATGAAACTGAAACTGCCCACTACTAAATGATCCTCAGCGCCACAGTTCTGTCTGCTGGATGTCATGGATCTGTGCATTTTTTACTTACCCTTTTGAGGTGAAGAAAAGGTTATATTTCAACATCAGTGTGAATGTTGAGAGTATTTGACAGATGTCTGTGTTTTTGAAGGGAGGATTTGCACAAAGTAGATGCTATAGAGTTTGCCCACCAGAGGGCAGGCGCGTGTATGAAAGATGACAATCTGCATGATAAGAGCTCTGCTGCCCTCTTGTGGAATCTACTGATACTGCTGTGCAGACAGAATGGAGTAAGTGGGTCATTTCTTAATATTACATGTAGAAATGATACACATTTGGCTTACCATCAAACAGCAAAGTAATTGTCATGTTTTTTAATATGATTTTCACATATATTTCTATTGTTTCAGCAAAAAGTTGGGTCGGATATTGCAGAGCTGCTTATGCAGGGCTCAAATTCAGATGGAAGCTGGGAGTCGGATACTCCTACACTCATTGACTTCGGTGAGGGCACAACTGCTGAAGCTCCACCCAGCAAAGGAGATGACCTGCTCACAGGAAACTGGACCAGCTTCAGTTCTGAGACCTCTGAGAAGGCCCTGCAGAGCTACACAAAACTGCTGCTAGCTGGAAGAAAAAAGGTTTCTACATCTGATGTTCTGCCAGTGTTACTGCAGATATAATATTATACTGTAAATCTCTGGAGCAGGGTATGAATATTCTTAGATAGTAACAGACTGTCTGTGGGGTAAAACAGAGCAAGGCTGTAAAAGGCACAGTATTGTTGTATCAAAGGTTATAACTGTTTGGTGTGATCTCAAAGCTGAAACCACAGATCAACATTTACAATGTGACTCAAAGACGTGCCTGGGTCATTCATAGGAAGAAAACCTTGTTAATTCTTAATACTTATTTTCATAGATCTCATACTGTGCTGGGATCTGAGTGTTTGTCCCCTCACACTTTCCCATGTGGTTTTCAGGAGGCCTTGGAGTCGGCTATGGACAACGGCCTCTGGGGGCATGCTCTTTTTCTGGCCAGCAAAATGGACAACAGGTCTTACACCACTGTGCTTAACAGGTGAGAAAAGCAAAGTAATCTGAGATGTGACAGCTGTCTACAACCCCACACGAGCGGTAATTTGTGAAGAAATGCTCCCTCTGACTAAATTTAGACATAGGTCTGCTCAAAACTTGTGTTACAGCTAGAAGGAAGTATGAACAGTATTTCTGTCACTTGTATTTGGAGTACATCCTCGGATTCCTGTGTGTGATTTTAGCTATGCTAAGGGGAATAACTCTGGGCATGGTAATGTCAGTCGGTTTGTCCACACTTTTCATTGAGACTGATCTAAACTGTTGGATGAATTTCTGTGAAATTTTGTGCAGGCAATAATCCCCAGAGGATAAAGCCTACTGATTTTGGGGATTCTCTGATGTTTCCTCTGGCACCACCATGAGGTTGACATTTGTGATTTTGAGTGAAATGTCTCAATGAGCGTCGTACATTCGTACATTCAGTCAGCAAAAACAACCTATAGCAACATTTCAGTGACAGAAGCCATCTAGTGGCTACAGTAGTTAAGACATGACGAAATGACAAAGTTTAGATGAAGTCAATATAAGGTGACTTCCTTTTTTAGGAGGAAGCGGGTTGGTGGGTATGGCTAGATATTTAGTTAGAAAGCAGTGGACTTAGCCAGTTTTGGAAAATGGCATATTACACTCCAATGAATTGTTCTGAAGTGCAGGTACAAAAAAACGATGTAGTTGTTTAATTTGTAGGACTTCTTGGTCATGACAATGATTGGATGGATTCCCATAAAATTTGGCACAGACATTTATCTACTCTTTAGAATTAATTGTTTGTGATCCCAGAACTTTCTAGCGCCATCATCCGTTACAACTTAAATGTTGTCTAATACTTGCTTTATGATGAAGTAACTCTTAAACTAGTGCCATTCCATTCAGCCTGATTGCACTTTATGTTAAGTGCTAATTAACCATTCCTCATTAGTAGCACAAAACCATCATCTATTTCTGGCTGTCAGGATTTTCCTGGTATTGGACAGTCAATACTGAAGAGACCAATAGGAGACAAATGGAGAGAGGCTGGAATCAGTGACACTGCAGTTATGTGCTATTTGTCATCACTCAGCTATCAGGACATTCTAACAAATCAAACTAAGATGGCAAACATAATACCAGCTTAACATCAGCATGTTTTCGTTGTCATTGTGAGCATGTTAGCATGCTAATGTGAGCATTTAGTTAAAACCATTGCGATGAGCTGCTAGCATGGCTATATACTCTTAGTTTTATTAATTTGTGGAACTTTATGATCATGGATTTTTTGGGGTATAATTTTAACTTTAGTCAGTTTGTCTCTGTTCTGAACAGATGATGAGACAATCCAGTAAATACAACCAAATCAACTTATTAAACTCCTTATCCTCATATCATATAGCATTTGGCTGCTTATACGCGTAACCTATGTTGCACGGGGCAAGGAACAGACAGGAAATCTACTCCAGCTAACAAGTCTCATGGCTTTCCTACAGCCATGTCCAAAAATAAAACACTTTATTTAGAATCTACAAAAGGTAATTAATGAAAGCAAGAAGCATGGAAACCTCTCGGACACTTCAACTTGCCTTCTTTTAAAAAAAGTAACATTAAATTACATGATGAAGTTTCTTTATTGATGCTGGTTATAATATGTATTTGTCCTGCAAGTAGTCAAAAGGTGGAGACTCATTATAATACTGGCTGCCTTGTTTCTCAGAGATCACTTCTGAGTTATTTATAATTTGCATAGGGTAGTTTTATTGCAGTACATACCACAGACCATTAACACTTTCCTGAGAGTGTAAATCATCAGGCTTGACATATAATACATTCAATTAAAGCCTTTTAGTATTTACGCACCAGTCATTAGGAACTGTCCATCTTTAACCGGAGAACTGTCCTTAGTGAGTGACCCATTTTTAATAGGGGAAAATATTTACACTATATCGCTAAACTTGAGTTTCTGTGTACTATTTATCATGAAACCCAATCCATTTTACAGACAAGTTTAGAATGAGTAGTATGTCCCACAGCAGCATATGCTTGGGTGTCATTAGAGGAATGTGTGGGGGAGGGCTGACAAATAGCTGGACTGATTCTGATTTAGGATTGACAAGGACAGAACATGAGCGATCGGATAGATAGATAGATTTGCTGCTAGCATGTAATAAAATCTTAAAGCAGGATGTGCAATGACATGAACAGCTCTGTTTATAGGTTTACAGGCCAGCTAACATCCAGTGATCCCCTTCAGACCATCTTCCAGCTGCTGTCCGGTAGAATCCCCTCTGTTGCCACGGTAAAACACCCAGAACATTAACTGCTCACACATCCCTATCGTTATTGACCATGAAGAGTTTTGATAGTGATGTTTTGTGCCCAGTGCTACGGAAATGAAAAGTGGGGTGACTGGAGGCCCCATCTGGCTGTTATGCTGTCCAATGAAACGGGTGATCTTGCCATCCAACAAAAGGCCATCACCACCATGGGGGACACACTAGGTATGGAAGCACTGATTGACTGACAGGCTGAGATACTGTTTCTGCACAGATATACAAGCTGATTGTTTTGTGCTTCTTTTCCCTGTGCAGTTTCCAAAGGTCTCTTACATGCCGCCCACGTCTGCTACCTGACAGCCAGCGTTCCCTTCGGGGTTTTCATGCAGAAGGCAGAGAGACTGGTGCTTCTGGGTAGCAGCCACAGGTGAGCTGCCTTGAAACACCAGTTCAACTGGTGCCATTCATGTCTAACTTGTGTTCAGCTGGTCATATTCGATGGAAATGTGACATTGAAATTGAACTTAATTTCCTAGTGAAAGCAACTGTTTGTGTCTGATTTTTACTGCTTTGCTCATTTCCACAAATGGATAATTTGTCACTATTTATCATCCACACACTCCTCTCCTCTTCTTCTCTCATATACTGTCATCTTTAATTTTGTCTCCCTCAGGCAGTCCTTTGAATACTTTGCCACAAACTCTGCTATCCAGTGCACTGAGTTGTATGAGTACTGCCAGACACTTGGGGGCAAATGCCTTTCGATTCCATCCTTTCAGGTAACCCCAATTTTTTTTTACATTTGCATCTTTAAAAAACTGTAAGTCAAAGAAATTGCAATTTTAATATGTATTTGATGCTGAATATTGTTGTTTGGTTGTCAGGTGTATAAGCTTCTGTATGCCAGTCGACTTCTGGATTGTGGACTTGCATCTCAAGCCTTCCATTACTGCGAGGTGGTAGGACAGGCGATCCTCAGACAGACTGAGCCTTACTTTGTCTTGACTGAAGAGGTTATTAAGGTATTCACACAGGCTTCTACAAAGCGATATACTTGTTACGTCGTACACATGTGATAAGTGCATCAATTTGTGTCAGTGAAGGTCTACTTGAATGTACTTTCCTTATGCTTTCTCCTGCAGTTGGCAGACAGGCTGAGACACTCTGAAGGTCAGTTCAGTGAAGCAGGAGTTAGCGGAGCTGAGCAGGAACCTGACTGGCTGAAACAACTGCGCGCTAGGCACCACAGTTTACAGGTAACTGCTTCAGATCAGTTTCTCCCTGGCTTTTACACACACACACCTACACACTTATACATACACACAACTGTTTGGATACCAGAATCTCATTATCCAGTTATGGTTTTATTGTACCTGACAAAGATGCTTTTTTCACTCCATGTAACTGAATGAAGTCAGTGTCCTGCTCACACAAGCTGTCTCGCAGTTTGAAGTTGATATTTGTGGTTTTGAGTTACATTTCTCCACAGATAGATAGGGTAAGGGTTAGGCTTAGGGTTAGTAGTAGAGTACAGACAATTATGTACCTAATTTTATTGATCTCTCTACTCTTCATTCAGTGCTATCGTCAGGTCAAAATTTGAATTTGTCCAGTATGTATGTAGTATATCTATCATGCTAAAGTTGGCATATGTTTAACACTAAACATAACTAACTAACTTGTTTTTGTTACTATGTTCAGACAGGGAATTATGACTATATTGAAACATACCAGCCACCTCATGATGGACGTGCTGTGGCCAATGAGGATAGAAAAATGTTCTCAGGTAGTTTTTGTTTATTCTTTCTAATGATGCACTATGTGGGCTGTTTTAGCAGTGTCTTCTGCTACTGTTTTCTTGTACATAAGTTAATGAAGTACTAATGAATGTTGCTTTCATTATCTAAAGAATCGGATCTGGATGATCCAAGGTGCAAGGACATCCAGAGTCCACAGCCTGAACTGCTTTATTACAGGGGCCATGAGGATCAAGAAACTCCTCTACATCAACTTCAAGAAAGAAATGAGGAAATGACAGCTTTGTCATACGACATCAGAGGACCTCATATGTACAGCAGCATGCCTTATCCACTTATGTCAACCACATAGATGAAAATTCTTTACTGCACATATGATATCCAGTCCTAACAGATCCTCTTATATCCCTGTCCTCTCCCCTGTTGCTTTGTTTAGGCCACAGGCCAATCCTCCAATGCCGGTAACGGAGGTTTATACTCCCACAGCGCCCACAATGGCTGGAAGCCAAGACTTCAGTTATCATAGCACAGATAGTGCTGGAGTTGGAACAGCCTTGCCACATTGTCCTCTGAGTGATTTGCCATCAGCAGCAGAGGGTGAGAATGTAATGTTAGAGAGCATTCATGCCTTTCTCTATTCAGATATTTACTATGGGCTGTGGGGAGTCAGCTTCTGTGTGACGTTTTGATTTTATTGCTCCTACAGGTGCTGGATTGTCCTCTGTAGAAGGCACTGTGAGTAACGTTAGTAATATTCCTTGTTAATAAAAAGGCAAAGAAAGAACAAAAAAATGGCAACCTACTGGATGGACTGTATCACATTCTTTTATCTTTTTTACTAGATTTTTATAGCTAAAATTAAAATCTTTGCTAAAGGATTTAACATGTTGCCACAAAATAGTATTTTTACCTTTTGATAAGTTCTTCTTAAAAGTTACCTGGATGTTTGCGGTTGTCTGTATTTGCCTTTGGAGGTGGGGGGTCAGATGCCTGAGGTTGACATCTGTCATCAGGGATCAGTGCAGCAGAGCTTCCCGCAAGGTTTAGAGGCCTCCGAGCAGACCGACCCTCCTAAACAGGTCGGTGGGGTCCATGACATATTGACACCTGTTAAATCACATTACAATCACTTGACATGCAATCTCTCTATGTTATAATCAGACCACCAAGGGGGGGTGGTTTAGTGGTTGGTTCAAATCAAAATCCAAAGATGTCCCAAAGGAGAGCTTAGAGAACCGAAGCCCGCCTCAGACAGTAAGAGTCCAAATAAATATACATTGTACTGTTCAGTTATGATTAAGTTTTAAATTTGGTGATGTGAGATACTATTTTATTTTTCTAGGAGCTACCACCTACCACTGGCTTCTACCCTCCTCCCCCGCCTGCTGTTGTTTCCCCTGACGTGTTTGTATCCCAGCCCTCCTCAGCTGGAGTCAATCCCTTTTCAAGGAAAGCAGGTACGTTATGTAATGATCAGAGTCAGTGCTGTTCAATCATAATTGATTTTTGAGTCATAAACATGTCGACAAGTTAAACATACTGATAATGTCATGTCTGCCCTTTAGAGGGGGCATGACCCTTCAGTCTTCACTGCCATTAACATACTTGCTGACCAGCGGATTCAGTTTCATATTTGGCATAATCTTCAGATTGCATTTATTTAGTGCCGCTGTTTAAATCATTGCAGTCGTTTGGCTGCCACTGTTGATATTTTACCAATGTTAAATTATACGCATGTGATGGTTTACTATATTTAACCCTGTGTTCTATATAGGGCAGCAGCTGGGGTAGAAACCTTGTCAACACCACTAGCCTGTATCACAGGTAAAACAAGTTTGTTGAAAATGTATTTGTACCATTTTAATATTTTATGACTCAAGTTGAAATCTTGTTTGTTTCGCAGGATCACTGGCACCACTAAAACCAAAGTAGTGATACCACACCACCAACCATTAACATTGGTTAAAATCTGATGGGAACGTCACCTAAGCTTGCAAGATCACCAATAAGAACCATACTGTTCAACACCACCCACATTTCCTTTTTAAGGATGCCCTTTTAAACCCCCTTAGCTTGCACATCATCATGAGGCATGTGTGCAACAGAAATACACTAGATGGACAGGGAAAAGTAACTCATATTGCAGGGCAGTAAAACAGTTGGGACATACTCCCTAAAAGCTGACAGCGAGAGAATTCCCAGGACATTTTTGAGGAAAGCAATACATCAATTGATGCCAGTAATCGTTTATGCACAAGGTAGTTTATCCTAACCGTCATGCCAGGAAAACCTTCTCTAATTCTACTGTGGCGAAAGGAAATTTGAAATAGCAGGTGCAACTGACCTACTAACCGCCCAGTGAATACATCATCAGACTCTCACAGCCCAAATCACTCTTAAGTAATTATCCATACTATATATACTGCTTGAGCTACACATTTATTAAATGTATTATATTTCAAATGAGTAAATCCACCTATCCCACTGCAACATCTTTTAAAGATACAACACCAATGCACTTTAACACAATTACACACAACCGAATTAAAAATACATTTAAGCAACATGAGATCCAAACTAAAATGTAATCTAACGCTGCAGTGATTTATTAGCCTTGCAGAAGCCTGCTTCAATCTTGCTGAACTTACTGAGTAAGCAGAAATGGTAGCCTGCATAGTTAATTAAAGTATAAAAGTCAGCAACATTTGGTTAGTTTTTATCTTAGCATCTGTAAAGCGGAACCGTTTGCTGCCAAAGATGCATGGTACCACATGGTGGGTGGGGGAGGGGATATTGGGAAAGACCTCTGCCAGGCAAAAAGCCAACATGGTTCAACCCCCAGCCACTTGCAGGATCAAATTGTTTATGTGCTGATGATATGTACGCCACCTTCTTCTGAGAAATGGCTTAACTTATATCTCTATTATATAAACATTTGGTTAGAAACAAAGATATGCCAAGCTACCAAACTGTATATAAAACATACATTAATATATATTCTTGGAATGTAATTTTGATAATTAAAAAAAAAAAAAATTATCTTGTCACCTTGTAAACATGTTTTTGATCATATATATGTATGTCATGTGGGTTATATGTATTATTACAATATGCACACCCTCAGTGCCAGCACTTGAAATGTATTATTACCAGTTCATAGGTGCATTTAAAGTAATTCCACAGTATTACAAAATGTAAAAACTTTATCTACAGTCAGCATTTTGTTATTTTTATGATATACCACTCACTTAATAGCGAAATCACAGATTCAATACATATATCTTGCCAAGAAGTGGGGATGCCAAAAGGGGGATTCTCACTTATTGAAGAGCGAGTGACAACATGACAGGTGCCGTCTACTTTTACGATTAGTCTGCATGGGCCAAGTTTGAGAGGGGGCGCACTGGCCGAAATAAACAGCACACGCAGTGATCCAGGATGTGTCCCAGCTCACTGCCTGCCAATAATGTGTCAGAGCATAATAACATTCAGAATGGATCACATTACGAAAGACTGGCATTCCAAAACCTCTCAGTTTATGCAGGTCTACTCAGATATATTATATTAGTGGATCAGTTTGGTTGGTGAGCGAACAACATTATTAGTTAAAGAAAGGCCTGATGACTTTGCTTTGAAGGATTACCATTTGGTAGAAATTTATTGAGATTCACCTTTACAATAAAAATGTTCACTGCAGTTATGCAGGGTTGGTTCCCTTTAATCCACCAAGAAGACATTCACGCAAACTTAACATGCTTGTTGTGCTTATTGGTGTTATTAAAACAACAGATTTACAATTAACATTCAGATAGTTCATTGATATAACAAGTTAAGACATTGCACATAACAGTAAATTCAACCTACATCATAAGTGCACATAACTTACAATAGAATGGTGCAATTTCTGCTGTTTCATTTGGGGGTCATTTCCATGGTACATCTATGCTATCTTATGGTCAACACTCACCTATCCACTCCAAACTTCTAGTCTTTCCTCTGCAAAACAGTTACACTTTTTTTTTTTTTAGAAAAAAAGCTTTCTTAACCCCAAATGTTTTGATATCATATAAAATGATATGATGTATATTAAATTAAACTATAAAACCACATATCAAACAAAACGTCAAGCATGAAAACAGCTTTATTTCAAAACAAATACATAATATAAATAAAGCACTATTAGATACTAGTATAAAAGTACTGTACTGACTTTGTATAGCCCTGGCAAGACTTGGCAAAAAAAGGCTAAGACAAAGCTGGACTGGCCTATTAATGTGGTCACAGTAATGTTTCTATAGAGCTTCCACCCCAAAAACTGAAGTTGGAGCACCGACCACAACAGTGTTGTGGCTATCGTCACCTGTGCTACAGATCATAAATATCTGACCGCAATCAAAGAATAACTGGCAAAAATAAACACTGCACCTGAGAATAAACACTAAAAACATTGTAGCTGGTGTATTTTTTTGTTGGTTTAATATCTTACACACTGACGGTTAAGTGTTGAGACATTAAATTGTCCCTCCATTTGTCAGGATAATATCATGTACTAGCTGCCTACTGTCCTATACTGAATAACAAAGCTGTCATCTGTGTTTGGCAAATGGCACTGGTGTTAAAGCTGGCTGTTTAAATCTGTGTATCAATAAATCCAGGGTGAGGAAGTGATGCGCCCTCTGAAATGCTAAGCTCCTCCCTATATGAATCATCGCAGCATGTCCCACCTTGTCCGCCATATTCAACATCGTCTAGACATAGATACATTAGTGCATTGTTAGTAAACTGCCTGCATCTCTAAAATGCAGTGTGGTGTGTATTATTAATTGCATATATATTCGCACTTTTAGAAGGCTGCTTGCACATAACAGCTGTCAGCTCCAGTGTCAATGCTGTGCGGATGGAATTTTTTACCTATGGCCATGAGGGGGTGTGTGCATAATAAAACAGTATTAAAACTAATGAGGCACAATTATGATAACCTTAATATAAATAAACTGGTGCCCCTATGACCTGACTAGATTCCATGTCTCAGTAACCCTACCTTTAAGTATAAGATTTGTAAATTAAATGAGCAATACCAGCACGGTGATGGAGGTGTACAGTACCTGTCTTTAAAAAGATTCAGACATTCTTGTCCTTGTGGCTCAGCATATGCTCTGCAAGCTTTGCAGCACACTGGAAAGATTTGTCACATTCCACACAGACAAAAATCCTCCCAGCACAGTTTTGCTCCTGGTGAATCTTCAGTGTGTCTAATTTGCTGAAGTTCTTGCTGCAAATGGTGCAGCTGTGGGGTTTCTCTTTATTGTGAATGTACTGGTGGCGAATGAGGCGGGAAGGCATGGCGAACGCCACGCCGCACTCCTTGCACTTGTAGGGTCTCTCTCCGCTGTGAATGGCCTCGTGCTCAGCCAGGTTGGAGGACTTTGTGAAACATTTGGAGCACACAGAGCAAACAAAAGGACGCACTCCAGAGTGGATCTTCTGGTGTTCTGTCATCCGACTGGCCAGAGCAAATGCCTTCCCGCAGTCAGGGCAGCAGAAAGGCCTCGCTCCCATGTGTTTACGCTCGTGACGCTTCAGGGAGAGGGGTTTATTGAAGGTCTTGCCACAGTGCGTGCATGGGAAGGGCTTGTCATTGATGTGCATGTTCCGCTCATGCTTTCGCAGGTCAGAGGAGCGTATGAAATCCTTGCCGCAAGTGTCACAGACGTAGGGCTTTTCACCTGTGTGTGTACGGATATGCTTGCGGTAATCTGAGGACCAGATATAGGTCCTGTCACAGAAGGGGCAGTGATATGGTCTTTCACCCGTGTGAAGACGCTTGTGCTGCTGCAGCGTGCCCTGGTGAGAATATGCCTTACCGCATATGTCACACACATGGGGCTTGAGGCCCGAGTGTGTCTGTAAGTGACTCTGCAAGTTGCAGAGCTTCTTAAAAGCCCAGTGGCAGTGTGTGCACTTGAAGGGTCGATGCGATGTGTCAACTTCACCGCGTTTTTTCATTGCTGCAAAAAGTCGAGCATTCTTGTTGTCTTGGCACTTTTTAAGTAATTTCTTATCAGGAGGATCATTTCCACCTTTCTTTTTATTCTCAGCTCCACCTGGGGTACATTCCTCTACATTTTGCTCCCTGAGTTTTGGTGCTCTCTGTTTGACAGAAGCATCATTTTGTAACTCGCGAGGCTTGAGGTATTTTGAGCAGTTCCTTCCCTTTTTTTTCAAAGGATCCAAGTGCACTTCATTAGCTCTATATGTTTTATTGTTCTCAGTATATTCAGAGCATTGTAACAATTCTCTGCTGATGTGTTCTTGGTCATCATCAAGTCCTGATTCATCTAGCTGTGACAGCTCAGCAAATTTCTCCACAAGAGACCACTTTGGAGTTTGAGGGTTAAGATATAGGATTTCAGTGTCAGTACTCTCTGGCAGAGTGTCTATACTTGCACAAACATTTCCAAATGAGGAGTCAGTCTTCACATTGTTACCTAAAATCTGTCCACTTAGAAGAGATCGAGTGACACACGACCTTTCCAGGTGTTTCCTTTTACTTCTCTTTAAAACGACGGCTCTTTCAGTCATCTCTTTGGATATTTCTTCAGCCATGGTCACTTGTTTGTTGGGGGCATGAAATCATCTGGATGAGGTTAAAGATGCGCAGGGATTTCCTAACACAAAAGATACCTAAAAAAAAAAAATTAAAATACATAAAAATATCTTATTAGCATCCTCTTCAACACTCTCAGAAGAACTCCAAACAATTTCTCTCTATGAAATAATCATTATCACATGTGTCATAATGCATCTTTAAATCTCTAACCAGCCTGCTTGCAACATCCTTCCTGCAGTGTTTACTATAATATCCTGGGAATAATCAGGGTATAACCTTCAGGGACATGCCATACAGTCACGTGGCAGGTGTCCTGAGCTCTACTTTACTTGTCAATAAACGCTCTCTAAGTCCACCGCATTAAAGTTACCTTCATAGTCTAAAGGAACAACATTTTTTCAGTGCTACTTACCCTGCAGTCTGCCTCCGTGTAGGACAGAGTCATACAAGCTGTGGGTATACACTGCATGAGATGTGCAGGGATGTGAACGGGCGGAGTTTGGCAGCAGAGTGTCTCTAGGTCAGCATCTATACTGCATGTCAGCAACAACAGTGATACCCTCAGAGTCTGGCTCAGCTTACTACCACTGATTTAGCCTTAACAGCCGTTTGTACACCACTAACTTACATACAGTCTGTGTCAAAGACCGGTAACTTTTTAGTTGTTAAATGTCAAATGTCTAGTTTAAATGTCATACGACAGAAATGTAAAAAATAAAATAAAATAAAAAGTTACATTGTTGCAACTTTTTGGGTTACTTGCGGGAGCTCCTTGTATTACAACTGTCTGCTCTTTTTTAATATGTAAAAAGGAGGGAAAGAGTTATTAAGCAGGGCATATAACCGTTTTGTCGAAGTAAAACAAGCTAATATTTACGTGTTTTGGCTAATATAGCTAATATTGATTAGCTGGCTTCTGCGTAAGGTTTTTGGCGCATTGATATTTCAATTATTCGTTTGAGTGATGAAGTCACACGTGCGTCAGTGAACCCACGCTTAAAATAATTATTAAGGGCAGTGCTACGTTTATAAATACATACTAAAGTGAATACTTTGAGTTATGTTTCTTTTGAACGTTCTGCTTTATATATGTTGGAGAAAAGTCAGCCCATTCACACTTATATCATCTATAGATACGTACTTATACTATAGTCCACTTATGTCGCAGCAAATCTGCACGAGCTTCCTTTTTTCATGAGTTCGCGTGTATTTATCAACTTTGACCACAAGATGTTGCCGTTTACAAGCTGTTTCTCTGATCCATGAGCTACAGGTAGTGGAAAATCACCGGCTCCCTATAAAAACCCCTCGATGCAAATCTTATCATAACATACATCTTGTTGTGGACATGTGTGTTATTGAACAATACCCTCTAGTTGTAACATTTAAATGACACAGTGAAATGACCTATGAGCTTTTTTCACTCGTTTCATGGAAACAACTGGTCATTGTTTAGAGTTATTTTTTCAGGAACTAGTTTCTGTGTCCAGTATATGATTTTTAAAAAGTAAAAATTTTGTATGGTTTGGTTTTGAGAACATTATGTGCTTCTCTTACTCTTACAAAAATAAGTTGCAATTCTATTTTCTTGTCAGTAGATGACCTCCTATCCCTTTGCTAACCATTAACCACTCAAAATAAACACATTTGTATTCATGTTGGGAGCATTCAGTAAAGAGGATGGAGGTGTTGGCAATTTGGTGGTGCTATAATCAGTTCACTTTTTTTCAAAAAAAAACCAAAAACTGGCATATCTTCATCACTTTGGGGAAATCTCATAATGTTTCGTAACTTCGAACAAAATTCATGAATTGGATCAAATCCTTCTGTGGCTGACATGGTGATCACTGGCCTTCAGGCAGAGGGGGATCTGTTTCTTTTCTTCTTTTTTTCTCGGGGGTTGAACGGCCCACATGTGTTAAGTAATTGAAAGGTTCTCGTAAGACGGCTGTTGTAATTAAATGGATAGTGGTGGTCTGCAGCAAGTGCATTTTCTTCCACGAAAAAAGACTGAAATTCAACACTCTTAACAAATCACCTTCACAAAGCTGTGTTTTAAACTCAGATGTGGCTTGTTTTCTATGCATATTAGGCTTTGGTCTCTGTGCTGCCTCTTCTCTTTGCTGTTTCCCACACATCAACACCACATAGGGTACTAGTAAATTTCCAAGCTTTCAGAAATAGTGAACAGTGCCCCCTTTGTTACCCAGTGGTAGTATCTCTATGTAATACCCACATTTAGGAAATGGTCATGCAAAAACATCTGTTGTCAGAAATGGACATTCAAAATTAAGATTTGAAGAAAGATGTATGGACAAAAAGCAAAAATGATAAAAAGCAGGCTGATAAAAATAACTTATGTAGCTCAGTAAAAAGCATAATAATTGTTGGCTGACATAATATCTAGCAGCTACATTTTTCCTGATTTTATCTGTTGTATAGCTATGTCAGTATGCATAATGTGTTGCATAACAGTTTACCAGTTACATGTTCATTTGAAGGCATGAAAATCAAATTGTATTCAACTCTGAGCTTCCGCAAATGATCCGCTTTGCCTTTAATTCAGTAAAGTTACAAAAAAAGTCAAATCGGAGAGAGGAAGGTGAAATGTTCACGACTCGGCATCTCTGTGTTTGTCAACTGGAAGCTGTCACAACAAAGCTGTGGTGGATGTTACGCAAACGCCTTTTTTTTGGTGACGTTATAAATGAACCCGGATGCCGAAGCTGTACTAACAATCAGTTTAGAGGGCGTCACCAAACACGTCCCTGTTGGGATTCAAAAGATTGGAGTTTGTTAGTTTACTGGGTGTTTGTTTTGCTTCTAGACCCCCAGTCAGGAAAGTGTTTCTCTCTCTCTCATGACCACTTAAAAGAAATAAAAGAGGAAACATGAACATGCTTGCCTGAACTGAAATTGACAACTCCATTTAAAAGGTGTTCATTCATTAAAAATATATAACTATACATCATTTCAGTGTTTCTTCTCATCTTAACAAAATCAGTATGAATGTGACTCAGCATTTAATCTGTGAGGATCATCAGCAGACACCAATAGATTTAAACACATAAAGTTGAATCTGCTTTGTCAGAAAGTTGGACCTGAATGAATATTTCATTGATACAACACAGTGGCACACTGCACAGTGAAAAGTGCCAAGTCATTCTGGGGGTGGTGCTTGAATTTCATGGCGAGGTACTGTAGACCTCCTTAATTGAGAACATATTCGACTTAGGAATTTTCCACAGCGCTCCGTTCTCTGGCTGTGGTAATGGTTAGATTTGCTTTGCTATGCATCCAGTTACATAAGTTGTACCCTACATAACATCAACACACATTGAACCTCTTAATACAGGCTAGATACAGTTTTACTTCACAGTATTCTTCCTATGAGAGTTTGCATGTTAAGTAGAATATTTATTGCGGTATCCCTTCATTTTAATAAAGCATTATATTTGATGAGGTTTTTTTTTAAATCAAGACACAATCATGACTGTTTTTATATAACCTATGCATTGTAGTCAGTAGAAGTACAGGACTTGATGGACACAATAACAGAAACACCTGATAACAGAATACAATCTAATACAACAACTCTACAAAGGGGACAGGGGGATGGAGACAAACTGTAATTCAAATTTAGATATCATCTAACCTTGTTCTTTCACCTTATCTAAACTAACACAGTAAATAAAGAGAGTAGCTTTGTCTACTGTTTGTATCAGTGATATGTTACCAACTTGCATAACATTCAACCTCGGGCTGACGTCTATAATGGCTTGCTCAGTATGTTCGTATCTGTAAAAAAAAAAGTTCACACGGTTGGCACTGTCAGTGGCATGCAGAGCTGATAGTGGAAGGATGTGTACCAAAGCACTGCAGAAGTAAGTTATAAAGAAAAGTATCCGATGAGAGATCTTCCATTCAAGTACAAAAGGAAAAGTGAATATTTTTGGCCATCACAAGGAGATAAGGGTGCTAGGGGGGGGATTTGGTGTAGTTGCTTACACAGTATCCTTCCTCAAAGTGCCACCTTGCTGCTCTCTGTTGCTGTATTTGTCATCACCTGTAAGTTAATGAAGAAATGAAGGGAACCTGATAAAGAACTTGACTCTTAAGTTCTTAGCATTCATCATCAGGCTACTAATTCTAAACTTGAATGGAGACAAACTGTTCCTTCCATTTACCTCCATCTTTCAAATCAAATCAAATTTATTTATAACATATATCTAAAAAAGGAAAAAGAAAAAAAAGGAAAAAGAGAACAACCAAAAGAAACAGTTAACCAAAGTGCTGTGTAATAAAATAACACAAATAAAATGAAATTACATAACATGGTAACAGCAAAAAAGGAATAGAGGTAACAAAATTATCCAATAAGCATACACAAATATAAAATAAAGTAAAGGAACAGACGAAACAAAAAACCGGAGAGTAAATAGTGAAACATCAAATGTTTAGGACACTCAAAGGCCTGAGAAAACACATGTTTTCTACAGAGGGAAGACATGTAATTGAAATGATAAATTGTTCCAAAGCTAAAGGTTGCTACTACGATTGACCTTACCCCTTAACCTCAACCAAGGGATAGCCAGAGACAACTGGTCTAAGGATCTGTGAGATCTGGGGTTGGAAAGGAAGCTTAGAGATGTACTGGGTCAACAGGCCATGTCCAACTTTAAAAACAAACAATAGCACCTTAAACTCAGTCCTACACTTGACTGGCAGCTAGTGCAGGGATGCCAGTACGGGTGTGATCCGATCTCTCCTACTGGTACCAGTTAGTAGTTTAGCAGCAGCATTTGGCACCAGCTGTAAGTGAGACAAGGATGACTGGTTAATATCCAAATATAGAGCATTGCATTTAGTCATCCAAGAGGGGATTAAGGCATCTGTGACAATCTTCAGGTCATTAAATGCTTGAGTTTACAGTTTGAGTTTAGTGACATTTCTAAGCTGGAAAAAGTAACCTTTCACAACAGTGTTAATTCGTTTGTCAAATTCTAAAGTTGAACTGATAATGACACCAAGATTCCTGGCATGGGCATGAAGGTTAGGGTCCAAGGGCCTGAAGTGATCCCGACTGATGGAGTTGGAGGGACCAAATAAGACCACTTCTGTCTTACTATCATTTAATCGAAGACCGTTTTTTTTGCCATCCAACATTTCACATCCTGAAGGCAGTCAAAGAGGGACCAAACTGTATTATTTTAATAAGTTATTATTATCACCAGGTTCTAATGGTAGGTATACCTGAGTGTCCTCTGCATAGCAATGTTAGCAGATATTGTATTTTTTGAAGATAGAGCCTAGGTTTAGAAATTCATTACAAGTGACTGGGGTTGGCAGAGGGCAGACGGTACCAGCAGGGTTTAGGACTGTAGTAATTGTGTCAAATAGTACTACGGTAGAGTGGGAATTTCTGGAAATAAAAGTGTTTTGCCCCTGTAGCTTTGAAAGACTGCTGATAATTAACAATACAGCTTCTCATCATGTTGTATGAGACATGAAGCCTTCGTTTTTTCCATGTTCTTTCTGCTTTCCTGCATAATTACCTAAGAGCGTGGGTTCATAGTTGAGCGTTAAAGGATGCAGTTGGACTTGTTGAACCAATAGCTACTATCACAACTGTACTTAATAAACACTGATTTATATTCTTTGCTCTCCCCAGTCAACTATTTTTCTGGATATAAATTGGAGCTTATTAAAGGCAAGGCTGAACTGGCCCAAATCTATTACACCCTTCTTTGTTATTTTAGGGTTGGGTTTTTGGTGACTGTATCATCTTTTTTGTTTATATTACACATTGTAAACCTTTAAATATACCTTCATTTTGTTATATTGTCCAACAGTATCCCTATATTCCAAAATTTCCACCCAATTGTTTAGTTGTTTTGAAACTCCATACAGTTCACAGCTGACCTGTACTGATTGCAAAACATGTGAGCCTGAAGGCAAGTGTGGGGATTTGGGGGGGCTGTTGGACACCAAGCAGTTAAAATGAAGGAGTGAATCTCAAATTCTTATATGAGTCAGCGTAGTCTGAACATTGCACAAAGAAACTGCTTTTATTAGTAGAACTTTTGCTTTCACAATGTGTAACACACATGTTTTTATAGTTAGCAGTATAACAATCACTTAGCAAGACTACATAGAAGCCTGCAAAAGTTTTCAAAATATAAGGAAGCATTAAATCATCCTGTCTTCAGCTGACCTGGTGCTTTAAGACAGGAACAAATTAGTTTTCCCTAGCATAGAAAAACATGTGATCCAGTAGAGCTAAATGTATAGAGCATGATACAAACATTGACATGGTTTAGACTTTTCCACTAGGAAAGTGAAAGCTAAAAACATTGACATGGTATATCAATTTTTCACAAAATTCCCCCTATGAAGAAATTCAGTTCAGGTACAGCTGAGACAGCATTTCCCAGAACTGCAAGGTGATGTGTTTTTCTGTTGTTCTACTTGCATCAGACCTTTAAGCATGACTGTCTGGTTTTCAACCACCCTTGCCTTGCTTGTGTGACCTTTGTAAAATTCCATTATCTTTGTGGCTAGAGGATGGGGGTTGTGTTGGGTCCTAAAGGTCTTGGAATGGGGGATACTAAAGTGCAGGATGGGATTTGACAGATGGGGAGGAGTAAAACCCAACCAGAGGAGCAGGGGAAACTCCAGAAAGTCCAAGTATACAAGATCAATAATGAAAAGAACTGGATTTGGGTTACTTTTGCTTAAAACTTATCAGTTTCATATGTTAGCATTGATTGACTGGTATTGTTTTGTTACATTCAGCAGCAACATTAGGACAGAAAGTTAAAGAGGAATTTGCTGCTGTTAGGTTTGTCTCAGGGCAAAGGCTAGTTTGTCATGCAAAATCATTACAAAAGACTTTTCAAGACAATGTTGCTTTTTTTTTTTTTTTTTAAGTTTCCAAAGAACAAAATGCACTTCGGCAGCAGATGAACACACATAACAAATAAAGACAAAAGGAACTTTGTGTCCCAGCTCTGTATCGGCAACATGAAACCAGGGAATTTAGCAAAACAGGATAAGAGGAAAACCTCACAGAGAAGAAGTGTCTAGCCCCGTCCTGTCTGCCAAACAGCGAGGGGAAAAACAGGTGAAGCTCTGAGCCGTGTTAATAACTTCTCATGTTGACTGTCAGTCAACACTTGACCTGCATTGAAAGCCATGACTTTCAGTGCAGCACAGCTTACTGTGCATACTACTCATGCCTGAGGCAAAAAAAACATACTGTATCATCTCAATGATGTGGATACAGCACAAAACTCCATGGCATGTAGGTGACAAATCTAAAATTCACAACCGTTTTCTCTGTTTAAGTGTCAGCCATATGGTGGGGAATACTCATTTTGCCGTAAAGCAGTTTGGCCTTTCTCATTAACTTTAAACTACCTCCCGTTAACATATCCTGTGATCCGCTTTTCCATTGGTGTAGACACAAATGTTACACCAAAGGGAGTTTTTTGATGACGTAGAAAGTGACATTTTTGTATAAACTGTCTGATTTTTATACAGTGTGTACCCAAAATGAATCACAACATTGTAGTGATTGTAATGTATCTGACCTAACTGAACATTCATTCACATTTGTATGTCTATTTGCTTTCTTGCAGACAGTTAGATTAGAAGATGGATACCTTGCTTATATTTAGCAATGGTATCAATCTTTTCAGCATAAGAAGTTAATAAAGTACTTCCCAAAATCTCGTGCTATTTATGTCGCTGTATTGAATACTTTCAGTTATTTTCTATCTCGAGGCCTCTAAGGTAACAGATGTTTTTTTTGGCACTTTAATTGCAAAACAGAATTTATTTATTTATTCATGCCATGAATCCTACAATTGAGGACATGTTTGTTAACATCATGTTTTCCATGTTAATACTTGCACTGAGAGTATTCTTAGGCTTTTCTGCACTCTCATGTTTCTTATCACTGTGTCAGCTGTGGTGCACGTGCATCTGGATGGCCTAACTTAATGTGACACACACACACAAGCACTCAAAGAATCTCATTGTCGGAACATTACTAACTTTTTTTGTGCTGAATTTGGATATAACCTGAATTGAACCTTGTTGTATTCTATTATGCAGCTGGAAAAAACTCCATCCACTCAACAATTAACATACAGTCAGGTCAGTTCTCATCATACAACCGCCTTGTGTTTGTTGTGAACGTTGATGACGTTTGCCGCAATTGATGGTGGTCTGATCTCCATCCATGCTCCTCCATCCAGGGTTCTCTAACCTCTCCGTCTGACTGAGCGGCTCTGCTTTCACAGCTGTTCAAGTTTCCAACCTTCAATTCCAGCTAAGCTGCGACGGTTGTCACTACATGTCCCCAAACCCGCCCGCTGTAGGGGGAGGAGGGGGTCAGGAAGAAGAGGGGGGATGGGTGAGAGTGAAACACAGCCATTCTGTCGTTTACCAGTGATAGCAGTGATGGCTGGAACTAAAAGAGCCCCCAAAGCAAAGGAAACTGCATTCATGTGATGTGATTAGATCCTAAGGCAGCAAAGGATGGTGCTTCATCAAGATATCTGATTAGGTCTAGTGCGTCTGATTGAATTGCAGTTCAGATGCTTGTTTATTTACAATGGATAGTCTGTGTCGTGTGATGAAAAGGGCAGAGTGACATTACGAGTCGTGTCTTGATATGCGATACCTCACTGGCTTTTCTGAACAGTTAGTTTTAAGGAACCACAGATGCGGTTTTAAAACTATGTTCTTTGTTCTGTGCATCATACATATTCTTGACCTGCCTGTTGTTATGTAACAGCTCACTATGGAGCCCCACCCCCGCCTCTCGTCCACACACCAGATTGCCTGAGCTTAGACTCCAGGCTGCCATGGAAACGAGGCTCGCAGTCTGTTTTTTTCTTCATGAGAACTCTTCTTTGTTCAGTTTATCAGCCCTGGGTTATCTTATCCAAAATATTATTTATCCTCACATTGTTGCACAAAACAAACTTCACTTCACAACCCTCTGTGCAGACACAACGCACAATGGGGTCATGTAACAGGAGACTGAGGAGGGGCTCCACTTGTAATGCATATGGAACATTTGAATAGGTTGTGTAACAGTAAATATGTGGAACCCCTCATGCTTACGCTACACAATATGTTTCAATAGGATGTGCACTTTTTCAGGCATTTCTACAATAGTTGCCGATAGCATCGAGCTCGAGCTCGGGCTTGTGGTCATGATTTAAGTTCCAGTTCAAACTGATTTAGACTCCTTTATTTGGCAGTGAACTCCAAACTAAATCAAATTTGTTTTTTTCTCATTCTGCTGTCAAACACATTGCTGCAAGCAAATACCGTTGCACGCACTTGAAGCTCCAGTTTCTCTAATGACATCCATGCTAAGTCAAGAAGAGGAAAATACAGAGCTGCACTGCAACTGCTACAGTCACTTTAAGGATATAAACTAACATAGGGTTGAATAATCAGACTTTGCACAGCATTGTTGTGATGGAGCCCATATGCAAAACTTTATTTTGGTTGCAAACCTGATATCTTACATAAACAACAAACCTCAAATTCAACTGCCTTAATTCACACAGTGAGAAATATTTTTACTTCAATGACTGTCAGTATTCATTGGTATTTGTATCAAATACAAACATTGTGCAAACACATTATTTCCACACTTTCGGTTTACCTTGCTTTAGACACAATTTGACACAATGCAGCCCTAAATCTGTTCTTGACCATCACAGAAACACACTAACACTCTCTAAATGATTAGGTAACTCGCATTATGTTTGCAGTCCTTTTTTTTTTAACCTCATAAACCTCAAAGGAAGCATGTTTTACACCAGGTTTAATAAAGCACAGCACCAGAGGTTCCTGGTCATTATGTAATTCTGAACACATCATAGAGTAAAAACATGGCATGGGCCACTTATAGCACTAAATGCTTTTCTTATGTAAGCATCAGCCTTTATGTCCTTTCATATCTCTACATGATCCAAAAATAAGTTCCTAATAAAGAAAAAAATAACTTTTTCCTTTTCTGGCTGCTTGTTTAAAAAAGTATGTCTAGATTTTGTGTGTAGAGGATCAATAACTTACTGAAAAACACTTGGTTAAGACACTTCTATTGAAGAGATAGAACAGGATACACATCCCTTACTGGGGAGCCTCTCTCGGCCACACTGTCACCTCACTAACACCAGTGATCTGAAATCAAACTCTCAAACACACATGGTCATTCATGTTAAGTTTATGATTACTTCCTAAATGATAAATCACTCCTAGATCAACAAAATACAAAAAAAACCCCTACCATGCTTAATAGCAGCAATTTGAATATCATGTCTGGCATGATGTTCCCTGTGATGGATTACAAAACTGGAGCATGTTTCAAATCTTTGCAAATTGATCTCATGCTAGAGTGAAATAAATAGACACCAACAGCTGGGAGTAAGGAAAATGCACAAACAATTTAAATACTTCAACATGCTTTTAACTAATTATTACTAACTATTAATGATTATCAGTAATGCAAAGTATGTTGAATTGACTAAAATGTGTTATAAATGTGTAGAAAATGTATGGAGGTTGGTCTGATGAACTTGTAGAAATACCTTAAAAATAGAACAAACTTGAAAAAATTCTGGCTAAAGATCAAAAGAATGATAAACACCCTTTTATGATTGTTAACTGTAATAAATAAGTTTAGCTTGAATTCCTCAGTGAGCGTCTGATTCTGTTGTTTTGGCAAGTAACATGCACATTGGACCCGAATCCAGGGAATGACTCACCCTCATCGGATCAGTACATACTGTTTACTGTATAGTCCACCCCTGCAAAATAACAGGCCCCACATGACTTGTGTATGCCAAACTACAGTGGAGGCAGTCACCGCTTTGAATCCGGACAGTGTAGGTTATATTAAAACCAACATGGTGAAAAGTGTAACCTTTCACTGTGATGACAATCAGGTTAAAAATATCAGCCTCGAATTCAAGTCCCCCATGTTGTTTCTTTGTTATTGTTACTATGTTTGAGCTTCACTTTGCAGAGGTTGAACGTGTCATCCATTGAAGGGGGGAAAGCTTTTCTGTGATTTGCATCACAGCAAGCCAATTATAGACCAGTATGCAACGTATACAAATGTAAATATAGACATTTGAATCTTCCAGTGCACACACAGTGGAAATTACTTTTCTGTGAAGAGAAAGACATATGTGGTTAATGAAGTAAAAGGAGCAATTGTGTTTATAATTTAGTAGTTTATTAAACTTTCTTTTATTTAAAAAAAAAACGTTTTGGTATATTTATTATGTAAATCTTTTTGTATGACTTAACACATGTTTGAGTTTTGATAATCAGTTACATTTGCTCTTCTTACCTTATTTACCAAATTTCATTAGTTACCTAAACTTGTTTAAGGAACTCATGCAATACAGTGAGTGACGCTGTACACATTTATAATTACCTGCATAAAATAAGTTGCTGGCCCCCTCCCCCTCCATGGGTTCTCAGGTCGTCTGACAGATTTCGGAAGGAAACACCCATCTTCCCTTTACTTTCTTGGCCCACTTTAAAGGCTGGTCGACAGACTATTGAGGTTTCCCATAACAGCATTCCAAGAAGTTACGCACACTATTTCTGGACTGACCTGTGCCATACCGAAGTGATACTCTCCAGCAGTAAGCCAAGTCAGTGTGCTCGGATGCCTGCTGTCAACACCTTTACATTAAACGATGATCAATCTGTCAAAACACTTTTAAAGGTTTCATCATGTAAATCGTCAAATGATGTCAGCTACTTGGCCTGATCAGCTGTTTAAATAAGTCAGAGGATGTGGACGTTCCCTGTCTTAATTAACCACCATTTGTTAAACATTACCTTCACAGTTCACATTTCACAGATTGGTATCAGCTGATCAGTCTGGATGTGACAAACCGGTTTCTTTTGTAACAATAAAGTCAGGCAAAACCGGATAGATGTTTGATTAAACTGGAGTGAAACTACAGTTTTAAAAATGTTAGCTGTTTATTAAAGATGTCTTTTGCAAGTGGCAATTACAAGTGAAAAAACCCAGAAAAAACAGACATGCATTGTTATACAGAAAACATACAAAAGTAGACTTACATAATGGCTTACATAATATCCACAACATGATAAAAAACCATCATTGTGAAAGTCAGGCCAAGACTGCTAAAAACATTCAAATGCCTTTTGGATCCTTTGGGTCACAGTTACAAGATTAGCAGCAAACTCTTGCTGCTCTCACTGACGGTTTTAGTACAAGTTAAACATATTACAAGAATGTAATTCTATACAAAACATCAACTACTGTGACACCATGACAAAATGCGCTTTTGTTGACAAAAAGGCAGTGTTCGTGTCAAGAGGTATAAAACATCAATCATTGTTTCATCTGTCAAGTAAAAAAATGTTTAAAAAAAAAAAAGGTACAGATCAATCCATCTGTTGCTTGGAACAGACAAGGCTAAATGTAGTACTAGTAATGAGACTTCTTCTCAGACTGTTCATTTGCTGTAATTTGTTGGCTCATTTCCCTCTTCTTTGAGTAAACATGTGCGCACTAGAGCCTCTGTGACGATGTAAGGGTCGCAGTTGGCAGACGGACGGCGGTCCTCGAAGTAACCCTTCTTGTCCTGGCCCACTGCGCGAGGGATGCGGATGCTGGCGCCACGGTTGGCCACGCCGGCAGAGAATTCGTCGATGTTTGAGGTTTCATGACGACCGGTCAGACGCCTGGCGTTGTCAAGCCCCCCTTTGGGATCGTAGGCCCGGATGTGGTACATGTGTCTCTTCGCCAACCTCTCGATTGAGTCCTCGATGATTCTGCGGAGAAAGAAAGGGAATTAGAAACACACTCAAACTCAAGTAATACTTCAATACACTAAAACAATTCAAACTCATTCTTACTTCAGTCCACCGTCCTCTCGCATCTCCTTTGTGCTAAAGTTGGTGTGGCAGCCAGCACCGTTCCAGTTCCCCGAGATTGGTTTAGGGTCGAAGGATACCACTACGCCGAAATCCTCACAAACTCTGTGAAGGATGAAGCGAGCAACCCACAGATGGTCCCCCATGTTGATACCTTCACAAGGCCCAACCTGGAACTCCCACTGAAACAGACAAGACGACATGAGAAGCTGCAGTGAGGCCTTACTTTGATTATTAACTGTTATAACACCATTTAACTACTGTGACTTCTTTTATTTCTTCTCTATTTTTGTTTATATTTTTTTTTAAATCCAGTTTTACCTGAGCTGGCATGACTTCAGCATTGGTGCCGCAGATATCAACCCCAGCATACAGACAGGCTCGGTAGTGTGCCTCCACTACATCTCGTCCGTACGCCTTATCTGCTCCCACTCCACAGTAATAAGGACCTAATAAAGCGGAAAGAAACTGCATATTAAGGCTCAGTTGGCCATTGGGATTTTTAATGTATTACATTAAAAAAAAGAGACAAGGGGTCAAGCTAGGAAAACCTGACACTCACCTTGTGGACCTGGGAAGCCGTTGGAGGGCCAGCCGAAGGGATGTCCGTCTGTGCCCAGGAGAGTGTACTCCTGTTCCATACCGAACCACGGGTGATTATTCTCCACCATGCTCATGATCTGTTTACAGGTACGGCGCAGATTGGTCTCTGTGGGAACAGCAGCAGAGATTAGCTGAAGTACAAAACAGCTCAAAAACCAGAAACGTTCAGGTTTAGATTACAACTGCAATCATACCTGCTGGTTTTCGGTTGTACTTGAGCACTTCACAGAGCACCAGCTTGTTGGGGTCTTTCCTGAATGGGTCCCTGAACATGGCTGCAGGTATTAAGAACATGTCGCTGTTGGAGCCCTCTGACTGGAAGGTGCTGGAGCCGTCGAAGTTCCACTCGGGAAGATCTGACGAAGAAACACAACAGAAATCAACTTCAAAATCTTATAAAATAAAGTTGTGGATGTTGGTATTGATCAGAACGGAGCCAGTTCTTACCCTCAATCGTCTTGGGTTCAGAATCCAGCGTTCTGGTCTTGCAGCGCAGTCCCTCTCCTGATCCATCAATCCAGATGTACATGGCTTGGACTTTGTCTCCTTGAGGGAGATCCATGTACTGCTGTTTCACAGCTTTGTTCAGTTTTGAACTTGTTGAAGTGGCCATTTTTTCTTTTGACCCCAAAACCTACAGAGTGAAGCAATCAGGTGATTAACTTGTTACACTACTGACCACAGAGGAGCCACTACATCTGACTGCACATTTAAGATGGTGTAAGAAGATGTCTTTAAAAATCACGATAATATAGAAGCCGAGGTGAATGTTAGTAGCCAGGGAAATCCTGAGCAGAATAACAACATTATGACTGATTACACAACAGCTCCATTAGTGATTCAGCACACAACCTGTCTAATCATCTATTGCTCTGATTCAAATAATACGAGCTCATATAAAGGCATGAGGTGAAAAATAGATACATATTTAGTAACATTTAACTATTTATATTCGGAAAAAATAAACATCTGCATGTTTAAATAACAGGGAGGAAACAAAGGGAAACTTTCAACAGAGCAACACAAAACAAATCACCTAAATAAAAACCAGCAGTCTTTATACATATCAATGATCAATAGAGCTTACCTTATGTTAAGTGTAGAAAAATATCAAAAGAGTAAAACAGCCTCTGGATGTGTGGTCGCTTTGAAGGTGTCTATTGTTGTTCATTCCTGCTTCCTCCACTGCGGTCCACGGTGAATTTATAGCACTGCTGAGCCTCTCCGCCGCCTCTGATTGGCTGGAGAGGAACGTGATCAGCCCGTGATGAGGATCTCTGCGGTCATAACAAAAGGAGAAATCCCATAGAGAGGATTATAACTCTCGTTGACCTTTCACCAATGTTTGTGAAGCATGAAAAAAGACGCTAGGAAAGCCAAAGAGATTCAAACAGAGGTTCAAATGTGATACACAAAGAGAGAAAAAGACACGTTTTACTTGGCTTTAAGTGATAAACAAGTAGGTGCGCCCCCTAGTGACAATGAAAACGAGTTTTATAAAAGAACAATTTGTTCTCACAGGTTCACATCCCTGTTATAAACAACATCCACTTTTAAAACAATTAATCTTTTAAATATATTTAACTTATATAGTTTGACCTAATACAATGCAGCCTATTACACTAACATGAGCTGTACTATACTACACTATACTATTATATAGCTATTATAACAGTGGTGGACCAAGTATGCAGATCATTTACTTACATAAGTAAAAGTAGAAATACCACACAGTAAAAACACTCCATTGGAAGTAAAATCTAGTGTTTTCATTTTTTCTACAGTCAAAGCACCACAAGTTTATTATAAGTATGAAAAATGTTCACTATGCATCTGAATTGTTCTTCATAGTAATCATAGAAATATATTTTACTTAGATGGTTTTATCTAATAAATTGCAGTTGCAGCCTATTACACTAACATGTTATACTGTGTACTATACTAGCCTATACTTTACTATATAATAGTATAGTATAGAATAGTATAGAATAGTATAGTATATTATAGCATCTATACTATACTATATAATTTACTATACTATACTAAAGTATAGTATAGTATAGTATAGTATAGAATAGTATAGTATAGTATAGTATAGAATAGTATAGTATCTATACTATACTTTATAATTTATATTTATATATTTGACGTTTATGTTATAAACTGATCATATGTTTTGTTTGTAAAGTCATAATGTACAACAAAACTAACAACTATAGCTGTCAAATAAGTGTAGTGGAGTAAAGTAAAGTGTGTAAAGTAGCATAAAATGGAAACAATAAATAAAGTGCATCAAAACTGCATTGAAGTACAGTAATGACTTATTTTCCACTTCTGTATTATAGTATGCTCTACCATACCATGTGTACAGTATGCACCATAACACTGCAGTATATAGATGGGTGACAAAGACAGAATACATAAGCGTAGAAACATAAAGATTGTTGATGCTTTCATACATGATGGCTTGAATTGTTTGATTTATGTGATGACATCACTCTTTGACCCAATTATCAAAACATCACATGAGGAAACAAGTTTTGGAACAATAGTTTTCTCACTTCCTGAAACCCTGAAACTGTTTTTCTTACTGAAATACTCTGTGTTTTTGCTTATAGTTTAATGAAGTACTTGGCAGACATGTAACAGAGTTGAACCTTCAGTGATATGTAACTGTATTTGATAAATGTACAAAAAACAAATTAAATATTAGAGATGAAAACTTGGACGAGACTAAAAGGCTTATAAGCAGACAGAAGACTGCCTAGGCTAGAACAAGTTTGTCCACTTCACCAACCGCAAGTGTGAGCAGTTAATACAATCATTTTCAATGAACATAATTATGCCTATGATTATAGACAGTGACACGACACATTTAAAATATGTTTTCACTTGTCTGTCTGCAGAAGGGATTAATTGTATGATAATTAAACATGGCAGGTCTGAACCAGAGTGCTGTGTTGAAATCATAGCTTTGTTGTGTGGCAGGTAACAAGGTTGATTCAGCGATAGCAAAATGAAAAATTCAAACCATATACATTTAGGTACGGAAATTATTCCATTGCTTTACTGGTATTGAAAATTTAAAACATTTTTTCTAATTTGGTCATTGGGTATTCAGCTGCTTGTAAAAAAGTTGTAACTGTAATGGCCTTTCTTTGCCTCCGTGCAAGGCTGTCAGTCAGCTCATAGGATGCCACACATTAAACAGCTCTCAAAGAGGTATTATTCCATTTTTTCCCCCCATTTTTGAACATTTTTAATTAAAAGTGAAAGAATCTTTGCCATAAAAATATCGCCGAACAGAATATTGCAAAACAAATAGGGTATATATACTGAAGAACAACAAATCTATATTTTTAAAAGTGAAAGCACTCATCTTAAAATTCATTTTAAAGCTGCTGTAGTATTTGTGTCACAAAAGTTAGCAACTACAGAAGGACCTTTGCTTATGAGGTTGTATTCAAAGCTATAAGAAATTGATACAGAAATGAACCCAGTGTGTTGAGTGTTCAATGAAAAAGAGCCAAAAAACAGTGTTTCCACTTTGGTTGTATTTTATACTTGTATGGCTGTTTATGGGAATAGCTAGATAATGGGTATATTAAGTTAACTGTGTGTTCAGCATCACACTGACCAGTAATGTTTGCACACCGTATTTTCAATTAAAAACATGTGCACCAAATCTATGTTAGGCCTTTCTTTATTGCTTTGGGGAGAGTAGCCAGATTGTGTGGCAGTTATAATGTAATGGCACTTTGCTGAGTTGGATAAACTCACACACACACACACATACAGACAGATTTAAACTGAGAGAAGAGGATTAAACCCCTTGGTGGTGCCAGGGGGCTCCAAAGCAACCGAACCACCTTCTGCATGTGGAGAACGACTAAGAGTGCAAATCTACATCTTAGTGTCGTTTTTTTTTAAATGAAGTGATTAAAAAAGTAATCTAAACTATGGTAACCTCTGCCTGTTCCTTCCTTTTAGCTTTGGAAAGAACAGGTCACCCGTGGTGACTTGTTATGTGTGGTGCATCTTTGCTTTTTGTTTTTTGATCAGAGAGAGGCCTCACTGCAGCTGTAAAAGCCTCTGGAGACTGCAGGCTTACTCTGGTGTTTCCATGTACTGTATACACCACTATATACTCATTCTAAACATACAGTATTCTGTTCAGTTCACAGAAAGGCAAGTCTTCCTATAGACACCATGGCTCAGGTCAAAGGTCAAAGGTCAGTGCTTAATTATGTTTATTATCTAAAACTATAACATCATTTGATCTTATAAGAGAAAATCACTGGACCATATTCATACAACTTTCTCCTTTATGCACGGTAACATCAGATCTGTGATCAGACAGCGACATCTAGTGGATAAAACAGAACAGCAGAAGCTTCTCATTTCTCTGCTGTCGAGCCTTTTGTGAAAAGTCGAATTGATTGTAAGCACTGTGTTTCAGTATTCTATTACATTTCCACAGCCTGATTTAAAATCTGACTGTTACATTATTGTAATTAGTCATCCACATATTTGGGATATTCATCATGTTATTCACAAAGCTCCTTTGTTTTCATAATATGTTTTAAATGGTTCAGTTTCCTTGTAAAAAGGAGTGAGCTCATAATGAAAACAGGTCAACAGTGTATTTTGTGGCTCTGGAAGAAGCTTTAAGTTTGGAAAAAAATAACCCATATGATGTCCACATGATGTAGTTTTTGGAGTTTGACCCATAGGGGAGAACGGGGTTGGTTGTCACATTCATCAGATCTCGGTCCCTAGAGGGCGCTGTTAAAAAGTGTTTTCACTGAAAGTTTCAGAATTTAGGTGAGGTGTTAGTTCAGAGGTCAATTCTGGAGTGAACTGCTTGACATTGAGGTGAGAGGACGTTTGGTGTTTTTCATGTGAAAATGTAAATATCCAACTCTTTAGTGTTTCTCTTCTGGGCTTTTACACAATGAGTTTATAATAAAACAATCATTACCATTAAAAAGTATGAAGAGAGAGCGATAGTTAGGTAGACTTTTTTCTTAGCTACGCTAAAATATGTGGTTGTTAGCTTTGCTGGTAGCAAAAATCCCAGTTGGGGATGTTTGTCACAGTCTCTTTGGGTTGGTTGTCACATGTTGGCATCTATACATATATAGTGTGATATATCTAGTTCTTTCTTTCTTTAAAGATAGCAAAATGACCAAGAACTTTGTCAGGAAGACTTTGTCAGACTCCTCCAGATGTAGAGCTCAGGACAGTCAGAGAGGTGAAAATGAACAATATTGTTATATAAGGACAAAAAATACACTTAAAGGAATGTCTTTTCCTGTTTATGTTCTCTTGGAGCAGGATGTGATAGGTTGTTATATTTCAATGAAACTAAACATTTTAAATAATTTTTTTAAGACTACATTTTTAATTTTTCCCCATTAAAATAACACAGGGACAACCAACCCCGTAGTGTGTGACAACCATCATCACAATGGAGATGGTTGTCACAAGTGCACAAGACATATTTGATGGTCCATATCTTTAGAACAGAATCATCTGAAGGAGAGTAAGACCACTCCATTCCTACCTGACACTTTAGGCTTTCATTATTAATTAAAAGGGAATTTATTCAGAATACGGTTTATGAGGAATTCAAAGTAAAGTACAAAGTGTGACTACCAACCCTGTTCTCCCATACTAAAGACGGACAATCAGGATTTCTTCCCTGCTCCTTCAGTTTTCGCCTTTCTTTTGTGTGATCTTTCTCTTCTGATACCCCAACTTCATAGAATTCCTCAATCACTGGAATTACATTGTTTTAAAACATAATTCTGTTCAGTTTAAGGCAGGTTTTTTTGTTTAAGAATAATAATAATTCTGCTTCCTTTAAGTTTTAGTATTTAAATTAATTGCCTGTCCTCATGTACTTTATATCATCATTTTTTCCATACATGGATTTCAGTGTCTATGTACAATAAGCCTACCTTAATTTTCAAAATATATTTTATTTATATATTTTCAGTCATATCAAAAACCAAGAAAAACTTTTTTTTTAAACAATATCCAAAGTCCCAACATCTATACTCATCCATATTTCAACATGTAAAGAAAATACACAAAAAAGGGTGGACATTTTTTTAATTAAAATTAAATTATAATTAAAAGAAACAACCAAAGTAAAGCTAAATGGTGCCTGCAGCAGTTTTAGATGATACATGATCAGATTACAATGATTCCATATATCTCATTGTTTGGGCCTGTTTTAATATCTGTAGACTGCCAACCTGAAGTATTTCTGCTTCTCATGTAGATCCACCAAACACTGCAAAACAATGCAGTGAATATTGTTCCTCTTTATTAGTGCACATGTTTCACTACAACAATAAATGAATCAAAATCAATGTTTTTAAAATGCTTATGAAGCTGGAAAATGTTTGAAATGACCAGATGTTCCACATGCTGTAATGACAATGATGAATTGTATATGCAGGATTTAAAAGAAAGAAGAAAAGAATGAATGACACTGAATAATAGTTAATTACACACAATATTTGGACCAAAAGTTCTTTATTTATTAAGTTACTTATTGAGTCTTTGTATAAAGCTCTAAATCCAGTGAAACCCTTCTGACTAGTATAAATAAAAGAAAAGTATGGATGAATATACTTTAGTTTTTCCTCCGTTTCCTTCATTTTAATCAAAGACTGAAGAATAAATCCTAAAGACTTAAGCTCCATGATATCAACCTCTATCAACCTCTATGTTCACTTCCTTGTGAACAGAGCGATGAATAATATTTGTTGTTCTTGTACGATCAGAACAATAAAATGTCGTCAATTACAGTGTCATCACTCTGTGTTCGTAAAGCCGCAGTAAAACTTTACGACTATTCATTTCCTTTATCTATAATCAGTCCAACGTGCTTGAATTATGACATGAGTCCAATTAGATCTTTATTTACTAAAGTGATTAAAACTCTTGCTGTGGCACAAACAAAAATCACACCGCGATATCTGATCCCATCCAGGGCTGCAGACATTTCTGACACACCATCTAAAGAAAAGGAGTGATGAATGAAAGGAAAAAGCATTGGTGTTGAGTTGGGTTGAGATCTGGTGAAAGCCACAGTATATGATTCATATTTGATTTATATATTTCCACTCAGTGAACCTTTGTGCTGTATATGGAAGCATATTTGATGTTTTTTATGAATTCATTTATTCAACTTTTTTCATTGAATTGTCACTTTTCTATATATCTGACTTCAACGGCCTCCCTACAGTGTTTCATGTACATGGTCTTCAGACAATGAAGCACTTAAGACTGTCTAATTACAGCCTATTTTAGCAGCTTTCGAACCAGATTCAGTCACCGCATGAGGTTAAATAAGGTTTCCTCCTTTCTACACTTGTACTCACTTGAACCACAGGGTGGTGCAGTCACTCCACCCAGTACAATCCATCATTGTGACTCCTCTGTAAGAATGATGGGAACCAAAAAACACCACTTTTATCCTGTAGAATAAATCTCACTTTAAAAGGCAATGCGTAATTAAATCTAAAGTTGATTTTTTTACAGCTGAAAATGAGTTTATGTTACAATTTACATGCAGAGGGTGTTCTAAGCAGTGCATCCTTTGCCAAAGTGAAATAAAAAATGAATTATTGTTTAATTTGCTGAAAATTCAAAAAGATAAATTGAATTCTTTTCCCAGTGTTATAAAATACAAAGAAAAAAAGGCTGCGCTTAATAAAAAAAACACAAGACATTTAGGATATGAGAGGAAATTCTCTTTCTATTTGTTGTGTTCTGCAGTCATTCTTGGCTGAGGACAGATATATGGCTCTGGTAATTTGCTCTGGGTCTCTCTCTCTCTCTCTCTCTCTTTGGGCTTGGAATACTAAATATTTGGGGGGCTGTGGGGGGGGGGGGGGGGGGGGGGATTTAGAAACCATTAAGTGGGACACATAAAAGAGAGCCAGGGCGCAGTGATGGTCATTTCACCCCTCAAACAGAAAATGGTAATTGGCTAATTTCTGCTCTAACGTGTGCCATAAAAGCCTCGCCGACCCTTTTAATTACGCCTCCATGAAAAGACTTGCTTTGCACAATAAAAAAAAAATCGTGTCAATTAGTATGCAGAACAATGTTTAACATATCAGAAAATTAATCTACACAGCACTTTGAATTAAAAGTTTCTTTCTGGAATAACTAGGGCAGGCCAGCTGAGAATGCTATTGTATGTGGTCTAAATTACTCCTTTGTTAGCGCTGTTGAAAAGCAATTAAAACAGGGATTCGAGAGTGGTCGTATTCTCCACAAACCTGTCACTCTTATATTCTGTGAAGAAGAGGGGGGAAAAGAAAAGAAAAGAAAAAAAAGCTCTATGTCTGCTATCTTTTCAAACTGAACTCATTTTCTGTACTTCCTTGAAGTGAATTGGATTCTGTAAAGGATAAAGTATTGAGAAATTGGAAGCTATAACAGAGAGTCAGGGCTGATTCTTGCCGAAGGAAGTCCTGTTTACTCGTGTTATTGTTAGAGAGGAGATGAGCTTATCTGATACCTCGCTCTTATTAATGATGAAAGACTGCGCGGCATGAATTTAAAAGCTGCCCTAGGCCATGTTTTTATGCAGCTGGACCGCATTTCCCCATCTTATCCCATCTTATCCCATCCCATCTTTTATAGCATCATGTTAAGGATGTTGCATATATTTAAGGTTTTATTTAATACTTTATTTTAAAGGAAATCAACAAAGATACCAACATTATTTTGTTAAATATCAATAATCTTTATTGTCTTTTCCATTAAACTGTAAGGGGTCAAACATAGTGTTACATTTAATCAAACATATCTAAATGATCACCTAATTAAATCCTAACATAACTACAGTAATGAGGTGTACATGGCTCCAAAAAAAACAATGCAACGTTTCAGCAGGTCTCGGGTCCGATCAATGTCACCCAGCCTCTCTCCTCTCTAAATGCCAGCAGCCCTGCTCCTGGTGAGAACCAGAGGCGGTCGACAGCGGCTCATTTCCCTAAAACACACTCTTTTAATTAAACAAACGAGCGTAATAAAGGAGGAGAGGGGGAGGTGGGGGGGGTAAAGAAAAGGAGATGCTCCTGCTATTCCTGTGTGAGGGAGAAGTTCATTAATATTTAGAGACCCTGTGGGCTTCCAGCCTGTGCCAGTAATAAGGCAGAAAGGCACACGGAAGAGTGCTGGTACCGCAGTACTTAAATGACTGCACACTTAACCCTGGTTAGAGGTAGAATTACTGTACTATATGAGCAACGTGCTATACAGTGGATCTGTTGCGTATTTTGAAATATGTATGTAAAATAGTCGTTATTCCCGATATTTTGGGAAATTCGTTTTTTGATGCGAATATTGACACCACTCTCGAATGTGTAGTATTGATGTTCTCATTTAACTTTAAGCTAGAAATTGAGTAAATTTACCAAAATGTTGAAGCATTCCTTTAAAACTGAACCGTTTTTTCAGCTTTGCAGCTTTTGAGCTAGTGAAATGAGGTTCAGGAATCAGTTTCAGTCAGTTGTTGTATATCACTCACTCAAAAAAATGGAGAGTATTTAAATAAATGTATTTATCAAAGAAGTTAAACAAAGACTGAGAAATATGGAGAAAAACTGAGAAGGCGTTCAAAGCAGAATACTGTTTGAAATTCAGTGCTCAAAGTACTAATGTGTGTGACACTGAAGTTAAAGTGAACACAGTTGCTCTAATCCAGTGGTGTCAAACATATACAGCTGTGGGGCCAGAGCCATCCCACCAGAGGATCCACAATGGCAAAGTATGAAAATTGCTGAAAAGTAAATTCTAATTTTTCTACTGCTTCAGAGGTTTTTCCAGCCTCTGACCATTATGAATACATATTATAGTCATAATTAAAACATTCAGATAATGACAATCAGCAGCTTCTGTGCAAAATAATCTGAATAAAGTGACACTATTGTTAAAATTGCACTCATCTCAGGTTGTTCATTTTGTAAATAGATGGTTTATAGGGTTAGGGTTAGGGTCCACTTGAGATCAAAACAAATTGGGCTGTATGTGGCCCTTGAACTAGAATGAGTTTGACACCCCTGCTCTAATCAATATTTTTATATTCACAGTGATTAATGGGGTCGCTCATACAAATGAACCCACAGAGAATTATCACCAAACAGTTTCCCCTCTACAGAGCTCTACGGGTCGGAGGGTTGTCAGCATTTTTCAACTCATTGTTTTAGTTTTTACTTTTCTGTTTTGGTTCAGTCTCACTGCTGCAGACAGCTGTTTTCAGTTAAAAAAAAGCTCTGATAAACGTGGCAGCTATAGCTAGTGAACATGCTTCAACACTCAGCAGCTGAAGAGCAACGTAAGATATGTTTTCTCAGGAGATGGAGGAGACCAAAACAGAGATAAAATGAGAGTGAATAAATGGACTTGGATTCATCGCGTGAACAAAAAGCCGACTCTTGCATGCTAATGTTGCTGAATCTGCTAAATACTTAAAAAGCCAACACAACCACACATCTTTTTCTTCACAATGACAACCACAGGTGTCGAAATCATTCCTGAATATCATTGAACGTGCTCAACGACATATTGACCTTTATTCGAGCCCAATTTAGCGCTCACAATGTGTCTCTTTGGGATAAATTTACAGGCATACACTATGTAGCAGTAGTTGCTTTTTTTGGAAGCTATTTTGGGTCTTTCGGTTAAATGTCAGCAGGTTGACAGAGATGGGGGGGATATAAGACACTCTTTTTTTTGTATTCCCCTGTAGTATTTTAAGAACCTAACAGTGCAAGATTCAAGGAAAGGTTGCTGAAAATAACACCGCCACTTCAGTTTCTTGAGAATAAATTTGATACCCATTTTACTCCTCCTTTGGGGCTCAGTGCAACTTTTGAAAAGCTCCGCAGTATCCGTGACTTTGATATCAAAAGGGAGCTGCTGGGTGTGTTGTGCGGGCGTTCCGTACTGTAGGCTTGTTGTTACCTTTGTAGTCATCTTGTTGCTCGTCTCTTAATTGACAGAGAAAAGTAGACCGGGATGTTATGGATTGTGGGTGTTATCTCCGGTCTAGCATCCCCTCAGCGCGCCGAGCAACCGACTCATTTCTCACTTTTGGATGCAGGGGGGGGGGGCTTTCTTTCTTTACAGCCCCTCAGAAGTCAGGTGGCCCTCAGCCATTCCAGCTGTCTGTCGGGTGTCATTGTGAATCAGCATCAGGCCGGGGTGTAAAAGACAATCAGACAGTTTTTACATGCTACATTTGCCTTTAATCGGGGGGGGGGGGGGGGGGGGGCTTCGCGAGCCGAGCCGAACCCCCCGAATAGAAATCTCCAGCAACACTTCTGTGCATGTGTAATTAGCAACAGTAAATCTCCTAATTAGCTTCTTGCATTGTCAGTGGTTATAGCAGCATCAAGATGGGGGGGTGTGTGTGTGGCACTGGGTTGTGATGATGGTGAATGTTGGGGAGTAGTGGTGGTGGTGGTGGTGAATGTTGGGGGGTAGTGGTGGTGGTGGTGGGGAATGTTGGGGAGTAGTGGTGGTGGTGGTGGTGGTGGTGGTGGTGGTGGAGGGGGGGGGGGGGGGGATCCAGCAGATGGCTGCATGCTGTCTTGCAGGCACACAGTCGTGGAGAGCAAAGACGCCGAGGCCGTGTCAGACGTTCCTCCGTCAGGCCAACGCCAGGAGCCCTCCCATGCCCCCCTCACCCTACTTCACCACCACCACCACCACCACCACCCCCCCGATGATGATGATGCCCCAACCCCGCTCTCCCCTTCCAAACCCCCAGCAGCCACAGAAGCAGAAGTTAAGAATAGAGGAAGTCTTGTCACATTGCATGTAAAGGCATCCTGTGTTCTGAGGGGTGATACATACTGGAGACAAATAATCGCCGCTTGGCTGTACAGCAATGTATGTTGTTTTTTCTCTTCTTCTTTCCCCTAGTTATTAGTCCCTTTTGGTCAGATACTGTCACAGATCTGCACCGCTTGCACTTTGAGTTTAACCCTCAGGTTGACATAATCCAATGTGGGCCTTACTGTTGAGTGTCTGTATTGAATAAAGCCCGAATATGCCTCTGGATTACAGTACCTACGCTGATATCATTAAAAAATGTCATGCTGTCGAATCCTCTCTTCTCAGTTTGTCAAAGGAGTGTAGAAGAAAAGGTTTTAATAAGATGACCAAGATGCATCCTTATTAGAAAAGTTACTATACTGAAGTCTAGAAGTAAGATGTGCTCCTGTTTAGCGATCACTGGATACAGATGCAGAAATTATGAATGTGTAAATGGAAGCTGGAGGAGTCCAATGTCATTGAAAACGCAACCCCGACTAAGGATGAATTACTGCAGCTGCCCTTAGTCGCCTCTGAGCCCGTCTGAAATCTGTTCTGACGCAGAGAACAAAAGCATTTTTCGAGGGGTGGGTGGGGGGGGGGGACTTTTACCTCCTCCAGATGTTGAATTTGATTTGAAAAGAAAAGGTGATTTCGAGGGGGTTGGAAGGGGGGGAGGAGGGCGCGTCGGCAGCTGCAGCAAGAAAGAGAGCAGACAGGCATGTAACGTTACAGAGCGCCGCCGAAAGGTGAGACAAAGACACACAAAAAAACACATTTGAGGGCAACAGTGGAATTGGGCAAAGTGTGCAGTTTGTTTGTCAGATGCTGTTGTTGTTGATGTCGTTGATGGATTTCTCATTGCGACCTTCTTGTTTTTCTAAAAAAAAAAATCACTTTGTGTGCTCATGAAAAAAAGGATGCAGTTATTTGTATATCTGCATTCTTTTTTTTTAAGGCTGCTAACACAACACCAGCTTGAAGAGCTCAGTTAAATCCCTCGGTGATTAAATAAGGGAAATAAATAAAGTTCCTTCCTTTAAGTCTTGCCTGCTCTTGTGTTGGGTCCAGATTCATGTCAAATTCAGGCTCTTTTTTTTTTTTTTTTTAAAGATCAATGCTGCCTAACAGGGAGTCTCTACATATTTGGGCTGAAATTGAGCTGGGACCAAAATCTGACATTTTGATGTCTGTTTTTACCATATTTCCAGGGGAATATAATTTCCAGGGAAACAGAATGTAGGCTATAATTTGCAGATACTACAAAAGAGAAGTAAAAGCCCAAACTGAACTGCACTCTAATAATAATAATCCGAAGGCTCCAAAAGCCACAGTCATATTCCAGTTGATGTGGTTAAAGCTTTTAAATCACATATTTAAATGTACTTGATCTCAATATGAATATTAATGGAAGATGAACTGACACCTAACAATTAGAGAGATACATTGAATGCCTGTGAACTTTAAATAATACATTTGGTTGTTTTTTTAAAGGAACTTTAACATTGGCAAAAAAAAAAGCAGAAAGAACATTCATCATGGAAATGTGCACTTTCTTTGTGTTTTTTTAATATTCTTTTAGTATTCTCTGAAGGTTATCCAAAGACATTTTAACATTTTTGGGTATGAAAGGTTCTCTGGGTGAAATAATCAGCCTAAAAAAAGCATAAAACGAAGGCGTTTAACACAGTTTGCTGGCCAGCCTCAGAACTTTAAAGCCTCATTTTCTCCTTTTTTCTTTGTCGCTCTCTGTCTTTGTGGGACAGAATGAGCTCCAGTGTGTCACCATAGCATGATTTGGTCTCCTCATGTCTTCAATCTTAAACTCTGACTGATTCCTTTGCATTTTTCATGAAGTGTAAACTATCATCTTAGCGTATAAATATATTATGACAATGTAACATTCCCTATTTTAACCGCTATTAATAATTCAGCAACAACTTTGATGTGAATATTATTTTTGTCAGATGTCAGTTTGCCAAAGGCGCAAATACTCTGTGAACGTTGGGGTGTCAAAAAAAAAAAAAAAAGAACACAATATGAAATAACGGCATGTCCTATATATCTCCCATACAGTTTAATTAAATGACATCTAGTGATTGAAAAAGATATAGTTTCAATTAAAGGGGCTTTAATTGAAAAAGGTCATTTCAAAAACTAAATGTTCTATTAGAAATTCAATTACCTCCCAGTGAAAAGGAATATATTATAATTCTTCATAATGGACTCTGGAATGTAATAAGTCGACCAATTAACCAGTTTTTTATTTGATTTAGGTAGATTTTATGATCTTTGTTCACAATATCAATTACATGGAGAGCTTTGTGTAGGCAATGTTCGTAATGGCTGCGAATGGCAGAGGAGGAAAGAACCCTTGACTAATTATTGCATCCCTAACCAGCTTTCAATTATAACACAAATCATGCACTAACACACATCTAGGTCAGGATCGTCAGCCTTTGTTCGGCGTTGGAGTTTTATTACAGAAAAACTCTTTTGAAAGTGACATTTAGAAATAACAACAGTGGAAGATTTGCGGTTAAAACTCGACAGAACACTGCAATATGTCCTCAGGTTTTGTGGAGTTGGTTTTTTCAGAAGGCTTGAGCTTGCTGAGTTTAAACACTTGTCAGGTGAATCTTTGCTCCGTCTGGCTGCTTTTACTCTTTTGACAGATATCAATCAATCCAACAGATGAGGTCAGCTGTTTTAATTTGCTCACGCTGCGTCCTGGGAAATGAATATTCAGCACTTTGATGATAGAGCTTTGCTTGTTTATGCACACCGAAGACATTCATTTGCTGGCACCGCAAACATACAACCCCCTAACAGGTAAAAGATGTGCTAAGAAACCTTTTCTAAAAAAGCACAAATATGAATATTCGCTGAAGCCCTCACAAGCAGTTTCCTTCATTATCAGGATGGGCTGCTCTTTTTTTTTTCAGCACTGTGCAGATCACAATAAAAAAAGACTTGAATTCCTCCTTATCTTCTGACAAAAACATGTGAACGGCTCACACTCAAATAAATGAAATGTCTGAAAATAGTCTGTAATTTATCAGAAAATGAGTGCATAAAGAAGTGTGCTGAAAAATGTGTCATAGTGGAGAAATAGAAGTAAGTCTTTTCAGTAAAGTCCTGTACTTTTTCTTTCCTTCTGTAGTTCAGTTTCATGGTGCTGGAAATATTACACTCTATACTTTACCTAGCTGATTAATATCTTTGTCTTAGCTCTTTAATCCTGATGCATTACTATAGAATAACTACACAATGGTATAAAACCATTAAAATGAGCTCCACATCAACTAAAATGCTACATAATGTATCACTGATAATAGTTAAATAACTTCTAAGAGTCTGAGTCCCCTAAAAGCACCAAAGTCCATTAAGTTAACAGTGCAGTTATGGTTTTTTTTTAATGTTTAATTTCCCTACGCCGAGGTCTCAAAGCTGTTTCAAAGCATTGGATTCTAGTGGACGTTGATTTCATGCATAAAAGAAGACACATTTTAAAATAGTGAGTTATTAAATGTTGGAATCAGCCTGTAAAATACTGGTGTAAGTTCATAATTGTAGAGTGTAAAGTCTCCCCAGGTTGCTGCCATATCTGGACATGTTTCTGCCTGAATACTTTTAATACATTAAGTACATGTTGCTATTAATAGTTCTACAATCTGAGAGCTTCATCCACCAGGAAGCCATTTCCACTGTGAGTAAACCAGCTTGTTAAAGACATTCTTTGTGAGTGAGCTGGTGGATGTGGCAAGAAGAGTGATTAGGTCTTACTTGGAGGCAACAGTGTATCGATACAATACAACAGAGACACTAGGGGCAATTTGTTTGGAACAGCTTGTTGTACACAAGAAAGAAGCAATACATAATACAATAAACAGCAGACATGAATTTAAAAAAAACAGGAAGCTAAATGTGGAATAAAATCTTTATATGATTTTAATAAATACACTTTGATAGACACAATAAGAGATCAGATGAAAACATTAATCAACAATGACAATGTGTTTTTTTTAAAAGCCAGAGAGGGTTCAGTAGTGGAGCTGCAGAGGGAATGAATGATTTAAAATAGCTGGTTAGTTTAAAAAGCAGGTAAAACATAATGACGCCCTGATGGCAACAGAGAAAATTCATTACATGAACCAGAAGAATCCAAAAATTCTTTTTTACTTTCTGGGGGGATCAACCGTAACACCGCTGTCATAAATAAAAGAGTGAATTACAGTACAAGGGATGCCAGAGAAAATAGATGAGGAAAAACACACATTTTTAAAAGCCCAACATTTGATTAGAAGCTCACAACACATGTTAACATGTTATTGAAGAAGACTGATGTAACCTTATTTGCTTTCATCCTGTTTACTGGAAATTAAAATAGAGTTTTTATAGTTGGTTCAAAGGCAAAAAAAAAAAAAAAAAAGGCAACAGCAGTGTTTGTCCACCAGGGGGCAATATTAACCAGGGAGGGATGAGAAGAACGTGCCATCAATGTATGAAAGGGTTAACTAAAATTAAAATGATTTGTTACTACTCGCCAAAACAAAGAGACTGAAAGTATAAAGTGTAAGATATTAATTAAACTCCAAGCACGAGAAGTAGGTCAGCTATGATGTGGTAAACAGGCCCGTCCACGATTACAACACACACAGATGATTTACAGTATGTTATAAAGTGTTCCATAATGTTGAGGATCCACCTCAAATGTACAACGGCGTCTCTTTTTAAACGATCAGCTCTCCCTTTTGTGAAACACGGAGTAAACAAAACAGCTGCTTCACAAGCAAAAGACTGCCTTTGATACACCGGGAAACCGACTGATGCTGCACACAATCCAACTTTATTACACGTTTTGTCTCAAATCCCAAATGTGAACATTTGTTTTGTTTGAAAGACAAGGAGTTAGACACACAAACACACACACACACACACACACACACACACACACACACACACACACACACACACATACCACACACATACCACACACATACAATATAACACTACAGGCTGTGAAATTTCATCCTGCTTCCTGAGGCAAAGGAGAGTGAAACTACCACAAAGAGCAGTGGATTATTATCACTGCATAATGTCTTTTCACCTCTGTACTGAAGGTAAGGTGAAAATGTTGCTACAGGATTTGTTCAGAACTGTTCCCAAAAAAACAAAGCAGCAGGAATCAGAAAACATTACCTCTCTTGATGGAGATAGAGGAGATGATACAGAAATAACTGTCTTACTAATAATGTTATACATCAGTATTTATTGACATTTATTGTTATGGGCCTCACTTTGTGCCTCCAATATACTGTGATAATAAACTGCCTTCTAGAGTGGTGGAAACTACACTATATATGGTGCACAAGTACTTTACTTAAATACATTTTTCAGGTACTTTATGCTACACACATATCCCAGTAGTGCAAAAAAAAAAAAGAAGTAAAATCAGCTCCAGCTTGAAAGATGAAATACTTACAAATTAATGCATTATTAATAATAATAATAATAATAATCCAAACCTCTGAAATGGAGCAGCTTGCATAATACGTACTTTTACTTTTGAGCATATTTAGGTAATTCAGTATTGTCAATTAGGGATTTCTACTTGTAATAGAGTATTCATAAATTGTGGTATTGCTCCTTTAACTTATGTAAAGCATCTGTGTGCTTCTTACCACTGCTTCTAACATATTTAAGGTGATATTTAAACACATGGCTAAATATAGAAAATATATGTAGTATATTTATTAATGATACATGAAATCAGAAAGTGATACAATCTTCATCAAATTCACTTTTTTTTGTGCTTGTGCTTATTTTATTGTTGCCTCGTCTTCTTTGTTCAGCCTTTGAAGCATCTGTGTCTCAGCCAGGCCACGGGGTGTCTATCAGAGAGGCTCTGTATATGTGTGTGTGTGTGTGTTTGTGTGCATTTTGTCTGTGCATGCATGTGTGTGTCAGTTTGTGTGTGTGTATGTGTGTGTGTGTGAGTGAAGGGTTGGGGCGGCAGCTGGCTGAGGCTTTTTTCCTTGCACCCGCCTTGGGGAGCCCCCACTCCAGCTGTGATTGATGCGCTCCTGTTGCTGACCGTGCAGAGGCCAGAGCATGGGGACCCACTGAGGCTGATGTTTATTTGTGGTCAGAAACCGCCTCGGTCAGGGGGCCCTGGTCGTCAGACATCTTAATCCTCACAAACACAGCTCTGGGTCTGATTTTCTCCTCGGGAAGGACGCATCAACTTCTCTTTTTTGCTGGTGACTGAAGCACACTGAGCTAAATCTCTAAATCTCTACTGTGTGTAGCTGCTGTTCTTTTTCATCATTATGTGAAAATGTATGAGAAAGCAAACCAGGCTTGGAGCATCAGCACTATTCTCTTAGCTTTTTTTTTATTATAGACACACATTATGGAAAGAAATGTTGTGTACTTAAGTCTCCCCACTCAAATACTAGTTTTGAGAAAGCTTTGGTGTTTCAGTGTGACACAGCCAAATATAGTAGTAGACAGTGGAAGTCTAAACACTCAGGACTTATGTTTCTGTGGGAGAGTGGGAGAGTGCCAAATACACTCATGTCTCTTTGATCAGAGTGGACGTTAGCTTCTCGGCGCTGAATGAAGAATGCTTTTTGTATGTGACATTCTGGAGCACTTCAAGGAAATGATCGGTCAAAGTGCAATCAACAGGCGAAGCCAGAGCTTCATACCTAACTCCCCACGGGGCTATAAAGGTAAAAACCAACCCGAGGTCTGAACTCACAGGGGGGGGAAGACGAGCTCAACCGGCCCTGTGGTTTGTTTTTTCTTTGGGTCAACTTGTGTTCTTGGTGGAGGGAAGAGGCTTTACAATTAGTCTTATTGTTTCTGGGGGAAAAAAGAAGCTGGTATTTAATAATTATAATTATTCAGTATGTGAGTCACAAAGCAACATGATTTCATTGTTATCTCAGATAATGAGAAAACATACTTTAGAGTTATGAGCACTCGCCGCTCAGTTTGCTGATCATAAAGATTAAAAACAATTGTAAATCTAACAGTGAATAAACCCTCCTGCTTTCACACAGTCAATCAACCAATCAGACATTTACATCTTCTATTAAATTTGCACATTACCTCTTCTTTTCTTTTTTTATTGTTTTTACAGATATACTGTTGGATTTGTGTCTCTTTATGCCAGAATCGTAATGTAACAAAGTCAATTACTTGAATATATGAATGTATGTATTATACTTTTACTTCCATTCCAAAGGGTAACATTGCACTCCACCATGTTTATATGACAGCTGTAGTTAAAACTTACTATGCAGAGTCAATTTAATCAATTCAATATACAAAAATCTATGATGCTTACACAATCAGATACATTATCATAAATTAAAGTAGCCAGCAGTGTGTAAAAATAGTTTAAACTAGCCCACTTTAAGGTGTCAGTAATAATTAAACAACAATATAGACATGCTGCATGATGAGTATTGTCACTTTTGTTATTATTTTTCTAATAATGCCTCTCTGCTTTTACTCGAACGCAACGTTTAGTGCTTTTTCTTCTCTAATTGTGGTATTTCGACTTTTGCTCGAGCAACAGATCCCGCAGCTGTTTGCAGAGTCTCCTGGTGGCGCGTCTGCTTGCGTGTTTGTTTTTATAGAGACCTGCCTTACCTCGCTCATTCCACATTACACCGCCGGGTTAATGGTTGACTTTTAAAATTAATGACCCCGAGAGATATACAAGCTCTCAGGAGGGTTAGAGGGATGAAGTAGGGATTTCATGTCATTATTATTACTACTGATCATGCTTTTAAAGGTATTCTCAAAGAAAGAAAATAGTTGATCTTTTAGCCATTGCAGGTTGTTTTTTTAGTTTGTTTGCCGCACTGCAACATAGATACTGAATTTAATGATCCTGGTTTAATTTTTGTGCATATTTGTGGTTGATAGTTAAGGTTTTTGGCTTTGTTTCCCTGCAACTGTTATTCAAATGAACTAAATCCCTCACAAGTAAGTGGGATGACTGAATGAATGAATGCAAAGTGATTTCAGCAGTGTTTTATTGATTAAGATTATGCCGGACTGTGATGCTGTGTGCTGACAACAGATGCTACACATCTTCCCATGTTAAAATTAAACACCCTCCTCTCGCCGTGTGCCAGAGTTTGACAGTGATGCTCTCGCTATAGTGTCCAAAACATTCAGTGGATTACCAGGAATAATAAAAAACCAACGCCGAGCACTTTAAACTGGATGTGCCTATCTGATGCAGGAGGGGGTGATTGATCTCCCATAATGCTTTGTCTTGATGAGACAATGAAAAATGGCCCTAGCCAGCGACATGTCAATATCAGGGGCTGGAGATGCACCGACGGTCCTGGGTTCTTATTTAATCCGGTTTTCTTTAAGATGATAGCTCTTGTTACATTTTCACTGCCTGTCTGTCAGCTTGACATCGCAATATTCCCCCTTCTCCTCACTTTCCTGCTCGGTTTCATTTATTTTAAAACGCCATTTCACACACGGCTGACTTTAACAAGGCATTATACAGCACCGAGGGAAGGTCTGAGAGATAGAATTGTGACAGATACAACATTTTTTATGGTGGAAATACAGAATATTGTAAACAGCAAAGTGTATAAATGTGGCAGAGTTCAGAGAGGAAAGCTGCTCATGTATGTTTGGATGTCATTCAGTCTCCTCTTCCCCTGTGGAAATCATTTCCACTGTCAGGGCTCCGTTCATTTAGGGTGAGAGGGATAGCACCAGCAAACTGTTCAGGCTTCACTTATAAAAATACAAACATTATAATTCAGAGATTATAGATTTTAATTTATTGATTATGTGTCATTTAGTTTAGTAACTATTCTATGACCTGCTGTATGTATTGCCTGCAAAAATGCCAGTATCAGTGTGGTCATCAACCCTGAGACCACTGATATTGAGAATTTGTGAAAATTACCATATTACATATAAGAAATACCTAAAAAAAAAGCCTATTTTAGATCATATAAGCTATTTATAAAAGCTGACCTCTCCTTTAAAACAGGAGAAAAAAGATATTTAATATATACCTATATATATATGTATAGTCCTACATACATACAATTCCATGAAACTGTGATATTAACATTTTGGTTTATTACCCTGTCTGGTCTGGGTGTAACCATAATGGCTTTTTTACTGTGGGAGTGCAGTGACAGTAGGGTGTAGTTGCTCACTTGCACCCTCCACGATGCAGCTGTGGGTGAAACATGCCGTGGCTGACATATCAGTGATGTTTATTAAGAGACGAGTCTATCAGGTCTCATAAGCCAGTTCTCGCAAGCGGCAGATCTTTTGTTTCTTCCGGAGGGTGTCATCAATCTTGCGTGGCTGCGCTCTCCTGAGCGCTTGATGGGAGATCACGGATTCCTCCCTCCCATTGCAATGGGTTCAGTTGTGGAGGCAGGTAGACAACACACACACACACACACACACACAGAGACACACACACACACACACAGAGGCCTACACGCTCTGCAGAGCACCTCCATTCTGGGATGGAAACATAGAGAGAGGCTCTATTGTAGATATGACAGTGTAATTCTCTGTGTTACTAAGAAGGATAAGTTTGCCAATAAAAACAGCAGAAAAACAAACAGTATTCATATTTTTGTTTTGACATAAGCTGAAGACTTTGCTCTTATTATATTGAAAAAGAAGTCTGCATATATTTCATTTTCAGTGCTGTAACCTGTACTGCAGATTTTCTTCTAAATATATTACTTTCATTTCTTTGGGTGCTATCTATCAGTATGATTTCCCTTTAGTTACTTTACCCCCCTTCCTAGAAAAGTGGTTTCCAACCTGGGGGGTCAGGGCCCTCCGAGGTGTCACAAGATAAACATTAGGGGTGGTAAGAAGATTACCAGGAGAGGAAAAAAATCACAAAAAATGATATTTTTAATCAAACATTCTTCTAATCTGCTTTGTTTCACATGTGAATTACTTGGTGGTTTAAACTCTTGTAGAAAGCAGCGATAATGGACCACATTGCTTATTTTAAGGGGATTTGCAAGTGAATACTGTTGGGAATCACTGTCCTAGAAGATTTTGTTGTATGGTTGCCAGTTTGGGGAAATCATCCTAAACAGTTCTCATTCCCTCTAAAGCTGAACTTCACTAATGACTGTGAGCTCATTTTAGGTCTCTGGTGAAATGCTTTTGTTTGTGGAAAATAACCTTTTTAAAATAACACTGTCGCTCATGTTAATTTAAACCATATTTCAATGTAGAAAATGTGAACTCAAACTTTTTTTTTTTTTTAAAGAATAGTTTTTACTACTTTCTCAATGTACAAATACGCAATTAAGTCAATGCTAAATGTTGCAAAAACTTGACTTTTACTCTGAATAAAGAAGATATCACATGTTACGAAATATAATGATCTCTGTAATACTGTTCTGTTTTTCTTACCAAATATGAATCATCACTGTAAATGTAGTTTGGGATTTGAGTAAAATCTTTGCCTGACATTTTCAGAGAGCAGTATTTAAACTAGGAAACACTTCACGACTGGGGAATAAGATGAAAAATGATCTACCGAGAACTCCGCAGCCTTCCCGGTCCAAGGCTGGATCAGATCCCAGCAGTGTGACCTGCAGGAGGGTGTCTGAGCCCAACCGAGCATGCATACAAATGTACGTAACGCCACACTTTTAACCCTTATTCAGCAGTGCACTTGGTTTCTCAAGCGATCTGGATCAGTGAGTTTCGGCTCTGTATTGCACAAGGGCCTTGGACTCTGGTATACTTGCAAGCCTAATTAATATTATACAAAAGGTACAGTCCAGAACTTGACATGTAATCTTATAGAATATTAGCAATGAGAGTTGATCCTACAGCACATTAAATGGTGCATACAATAAGAAGTACAGTGTTTAGGTAGTATAGAAATGTTTTTATGATGTGGCCTTGCAGCAAGTGTCTCCTGCCTGTAATATGAAATTGATAGACTTGGCATGTAGAGACTACTCGGATAAAAAGTGCCCTCTGCACCAGCTGAAACCAAATGAAAGTAGATAACAGCATCGACTCAGAGTCTCCTGCAGTGTCATAACCTGTATGTAAATCTCTGTGGCTGGGATCGTAGACCTTCATTAAGTGCGCTTTAGTAGATTTATGAAGTGATCTTTGGAGAAGTCGTTTGTAGACGCTGTTCGCTTTAGACCTGGACATGATGAATATACTCCACTTGGCTCTGGCTGGACTGCTGAATCTGAAATTGGTGCTGTCCAGAGAACGCTGCTTGTTTCCATTGCTGGATGGAGCGTTCCTGTTTATTCTCTGACTCCGCTCGACCATGTTGACCTTTAACAAAATATGCCACCATTCTCGCAAAGGGCATTCATACCTTTAAGTATTTTTGCCATTATGTTTTTTTTTTTTTTTAAAACAGTGTCTGCTACAACAACACGGTTACCTTTGTTACGAATATTAACTGTGTAGCATTAAGCAGCTCTCAGTGCTTCATTTCTTATTACGAATGATATCCAGACGATGTTTCACCACACTGAAAGGTTAGCCTGCTCAGCCTTGATTCCTCATCCTCACCACCCAATAGTAATGAATTGAAGGGATCATTTCATACTAATTGCTTTTTCAGGATGATAGTCCAAGCAATAAACTGCAGAGAGGCGTTTCATGTCTATGGGGAAATACGCCCAAATGAAATAAACACCCGTTCACTTTTGATTCAAATCTGCTCAGACTCAGAACAGAACACATGCCGCTGGCCTGGACAGAAAGAAGGCGAGGAAGTTTGAATCAATAATTCCTATTAGAGACGCTGATGCTTAAACCAACAATGACCCGCGCTGAATGAGGTCCAAAGCATTGTGTGTTCAGGTGTGTGGAGTAATTGAATTCTCTATTGAAAAGGCTCCTCTGATTACACTGAAGAATAAAAGGAAAATGCAATCAAAGAGACGGTTGCTTGGGACAAAGAATTACCTTCAAAGTTTGTCATCAAAGTTACTTTGATTAATGTGGGACTCTATGAATGGAGTCCAGTATGAGAGAAACATATTGGAACATATTGTTTGGCTGTTTGCGGCTTTTTCACTATGATGTATATTCAACATTTCTTGTTTTCTTCGAGGTTTGTTCCTAAAATATATTTTATGCTCGTGTGCCTGTGTTCTTATTCATGTGTGTTTATAGCTGCCAGGTGGTGTATTGTGTTAATAGATAGATAAAAATCAGCGAGGAAATGGCCCCCCCAGCGCTGACCCTTCCACCACCCTGGCTCTATCTGTCAAGCTGTCCTCCCTCTGACTTTTCACCCTCTGATCCCCATCTCCTGCTTTGGAGTAAGAGAAAACAGACCAGCACTCCCAGAGCACATTGCAAGCCACTTTAAGAATGCTGCAGAAGTGCTTCGAAAGGCAGTCCCACTTTCATAAACACATACTGTATGTACAGCGTCATCAGGCAAACACAGAGAGATATTCTTATCCATAAGTAGATTTTTTTTTAAAACAGAAATGTAAAGTGAAATGGTGCCAATAAAATTGAAAGTGAAAGGTATTTCAGTAAGTGAAAATCATTAGTTTCCATTTTCAAAAGCAGGAAAAGTAGGGATACCGGGGACACAGGTAACATTTTTTACTTTTCCCTTCTTAACTCAGATTTCTAGAGATACACCAGTCATCCTTTGATGTATATATGTGCCAGGTGCACTAATTAATAATGCAGTTAATGTATTTTCATTAAGAAGGACAAGACAGTAATATTAAATTTAATGCAGAAAGTCACAGTGTTATTATTGCCTCCACCAAGGGGGTAACGGCGCCTGGGGGCATTTGTTATACTGAAAGAACAAGTCATATTAACTCACTATCTCAAATATAAGCACACCTCAAAGTAAAATCATATTATTGCTGCAGTGTCTAATGTGTTTTATATTATTTTTTATATGGTTCACATTCTTTTAGATGTCACTGTATGCATTCAAAGTAACAGTCTATTTCTATTTTTGCAGAATACTAGACAACTACAGTATACTAGTAGTAACTAGATTTTTATTATTTTAATTGAGTTAAAAGTATATTTGACTAAAATACATTGATCAGCTGATGAGTCAAGCACAGTTTTAAACCAATTTAAAGATAGATATAGAAATACATACAGAATAAAACAACGAAATTATGTGGAGGTAATATTCATAATATGAAGAGATTTAAAAGCAACTTCACTGGCTGCACACTCAAACAGGGACTGTAGCTAGAGTCCCCTGTCTGTCTTTCTGGGCCTTAGTCTGGGCATACTGTAAAGAAAAAAAAGCAAGACCATAGCGCGCTCCTAGCACTATATCTACAAACACAGAAAGATGTAGAAAATATTGCTCCACTTTTCCAACAAGTACAGATAGTGCTAGTTATTTTTGTACGCCACTTTAAGCTGCCTGTAGCATTCAACATTTGGGAGGACCCATTGTGCAATTAGCATTCGCACAATGTTGACGTTAGCAAGTTGAACAGCCTAGCTCGCAAATATTAGCACTGCTTCTTGTTGGATGGTACTTTTTTGACATGTTTTATCAACACCTGCTGAGTCACTGTTAGCTCCTGTACATTCAGTGTTGTGTTTGTTCCACATTAAGAAGATGGCTCTTGCTAACTTCAATATAAAACATAACTTTAAATAACCACACCGTCAAAACTGTAACTGGTAGTCCTGTAACCTCAGTACAGTGCATGTTAGCCTGCATTATGACACAGAAAAATATGCTAAGAGGGTTGAAATCACAGATGGGATTATCCAAACTATATAGCTAACTCGCTAACTATAGCTAACTATTTAGCTAACTAGCTAACTATAAATAACCATTAGCTAAAAACTATTTTAGTGCCTGTTCAGACAGATATTACATCAATCAAATGGCATTGAATAAACACGATACATTTCTTCTTTTTGCTATGTACAATTTTGCTAAAACATATAATATATATAATATAATAAATAAATAATATAATAATAATACTTTATACTAAATTCTTAGCAAAATACATTTTTAATTCAGTTCAGTTTTAGCTGTAGTAGGCTTTTAGAATTGGAGGGATAAACAACCTACAGTAGACTGTTATTCATGTTATGCATAATTTGTAGGTAGGATCGGATTTGATCCCAGGCTGTGTATTTTTGGTAATCTCTCCCCATGTCCTCAGCTCCTGAGATATCTCTGTATCAGTTGCAGATAAAATTTGCTGTGATAAAATGCTATTGCAGGAGAAAAGTAAGAATTGGTTGCTGTGCTGATTGCTTTCCCCTGCCGTTGTGTCAGATAGTGATCAGCAAGAAACTCTTGAGTGTGCTTCATCCCATCTCCACCTGCCCGCTGCCGTCCGTCTGCAGCCTTTCATTCTGTTGGCCTGGCAGAGCAGAGAGGAGAGGAGCAGGACTGAATGGATGTCTTGAAGGCTGAGGGAGACCTCTCTTTTTAAACTCCAATCTGATAGGACAGGCACAAAGGAGCCAATCACAGTTCTGCTGAAGTCGGTATATTGGAGACACATACATTACAGGGTTACCAGGAGAAAGAAAGTAAAGGTGAAGAACAGAGAAATTAGACAGGCTGCTTTGTCACCTGTGCTGGTGATTCCACTTTTGCAGACCCTGCAAACTCAAAATGACAAAATCGGATTATTTTCTTCCTCACAGCTTCATTCACAGTCTCACTGTTTCTTTTTTGTCATATTGTTAGTTAATACCTGATCTTGTCTGTTCAGTGTTAAAGACAGTTTGCTTCCAGTGGCTCATGGCACATACTGTAGAAGTGTGAGGCATACAGGTGGACCAACTGCTGTAAGAGAAAATATTGATTTAAATCGTCCTTGCCTAACTACCACAAATAAAGCTTTATAAAATAAAATAAGTTGTCAGTCAGTGCAATATCATGACTAAATCTTTAATTTCAGTCACTCTTTTAGCTTGAATTAAGTATTTTGTATAGCAGTTATTGAGGGAACCTTATTATTTTTCATGAAATTGATTATTTGTAGGACGTAAATACACCGCTGATGTCTACTAGTATTTACAGCATCAACAGGGGCGTGTAGGATTTATTCAAATTAAAATACAATGTCCACTGATGTGTTTTTAATAGGTTTTGGACAACAATGGAGGTGTAGGACACATACATAAATAATATCAACCATGAAAAAGGAGCGTGTTCTTTGGATGATCTAGAATAATAATGACACTCATACTGGGAAAAGCAGGTTCCTGTTTAATGTTTTATCAAATTACAACTAAAATCTCATTCACTCTGACTGTATCTGTCAAATATCTCAAAATCTGGACAAATAAAACCACAACTGTTAGTAGGTAGAACCCTAACCCTGGAGTAGTATTAGTAGCCATTATGATAATAGCAGATTACTATATGTATTTTAGTGTTTGTATTTTTATTGGTACCACTGGAGCATTTTTATATCATAATCCAAATATAAAATACATCTGAATTTTCAGCGCACTGTCATGACTGAACACTTCACCAGGCAGTCGGCTGGCATTCACTCCCAGCCACATCCAGCGCTGCCTCTCAGAGGAAATATTAGGCCGAAGCATCTCAGGCGTGATGTGCCTATTAGATTATCCCAGAGACCAAACAACAGAGCTGGGAGAGGAGGCAGCGGAGAGGGTGGCAGACTGGGAGCAAAGCCTCTCTGAGCGCTGGCAATCAGGTGGTATTAGGCTCTACCAGTTAGAAGCATCAGTGAGGCAGACACAGCTCGGTGTTAGGCGTACATGTGTACATACACTCAGCCATCATCCCAGACACAATAATGGAAAACCAGATACCTTATCAAGCTCAACTGTCAGGCTGGAGGCCGAGCCGTGGAGATTAAGTGTGGGATATGTGTGACGGTGCGATGCATGTGGTCGGGATCTGGGGTGGTGGGAAGTGTTTATGTGTGTTTGGGTGTGTGTGTGTGTGTGTGTGTGTGTGTGTGTGTGTGATTGTGAGTAGTGGATAGAGGGATTAGTTGCAACTTCCAGAGGTTTGGTTGCAGAGGAGTCCCAACTGTATTATGCCTGCTTTGTTACAGAGACAGTACAGCATGGTTTTGTTCTCTTTATCCTACTGGGAGATCCTTAGAGTGTTTCTTGATTGACGCTGGAGATCCACCCACTCCGGGTTGCTAATGAGAAAAGCCCCGAGGACACAGAAATTCAGCAGACATTACTCCCTGACCTTTGTGAGGTTTGCTGGGGACGCGGCGGCAAGGCGTTCATGCAGCCACAGCATCGTATGCGCGTCAGGGTCCCCGGGGCTCCGCTCGTGGACGAGGAATAACACTAGGGAGCCTCGTTATGTGCGCAACATCAAAACGAATCAAGCTCCGTCCGCCACCCCTCATCTCAAGCCCCCACTGCGGGCTGCAGGGTGAGTGTGTGGAGGTAATGAGACCATGGTGCTCCACGGCCCCCACTGCCACCTCCACTACGAGACACTAACTGCTGGTGCCCCGGGGATGTCCGTGAGATAGGCAGTGCGAAAAAGAAAGAGTGAAATGGGGAAAAAATAGAGTGTGAGAGAGAACGAGAGAGACCAGGCAGTCCACCTAACCAGCTGAAGTGGAAGTTATCCTTATGAAGTGTGTGTGCATGTGTGTGTGTTGGTGACTCATGCACTGCCAGGGGTTTTTAGAGGTCTTGAAAGAGCTGTGCCAAGTTGTGTGGAAGTTTCTATAGTTGCCAAAAGGCACTGAGCAGTCAAGCCTTCTCCCTATAGTCCCACAGATAGTACTTGCAAATCTATGTTAATTACTCATTTTTATTAATTTTGGTAAAGACAAAATCATTGTCAAAAGTTTGATAAAGCAGTAGTTTGAAATTTTGTGGAATACACTTAATAACCTTTTTGCCCAGAGTCAGATGATAAGAATGGTACCACACTCACAACTAGCCGTTAAATATAAGACTAAACAGCCAGCAGCCACTGTATTAATGCAGCGTTTACGTCATCATTATACATTTCTGATTGGTTCCTAGCATTCATGTCAAACACCCAAGAACTGGAAACTCTGATTTTACTAAAAGCTTCAATATATCTGACTTGGCACTTAATATGTAAGTGCCTGAAAACCGAGCAAATTTGGATGCCTTACATCAGCCAAACTCTTAATGAAATCCAAACTCAATAGATGACATATCATTTTTTCAGTGCACAGTAATGTAAACCCTCACACAGCAAAATTTGGTAATCATACAACCTACTTGAGTCATCAGATGACATCAACAATCTTAAATGATTAACATCTCTATCATCCATCCCATATAACCACAATTTATTGTTTTTTTGCTCTTAGTTTTTTGTACAGATTAAACTAATGTTTTAATCAGTGGACTTTAGAGGTGCTGGCTTTAAAAGGCAGTTTTTTTTTTTACCTTCACAAGAGCCAGTCTAGTTTTTTCCCATTTCCAATCTTCATGCTTTATGCTGGCACTAGCATCAAATAAAATATAAACAGACATTACAGTCACATCAATCTTTTCATCTAATTTTCAGCAAGAAATTGAATAAGTGTCTTTGCCAAAATGCCAAACAATTCCCTGAGGAGCACTTAACATTTCAGTTCATGAGTGCCTCAAAATGTCTGCAACTGGATAAATACAGATGTTTTACTTTAGAGTCAAGACCCCCCCCTCCAAAAACAACAACACACAAATCTTTCTCTGCCGAACAGATAATGAATGTTTGTATCCTGAGAGGCTGGATTACTGCAACACTCTTCTGTCTGGTACATCCAAGAAAGCTGAAACCTGATGATGAGCCAAAATGTAGGTTTGCCAACCAAGACCAGAAAAACAGAACATAAACTGTATTACTCCTGTTAGAGAGTCTACTCATTGCTTTTAAATTATGCACAATATTTTTTACAACCCTGTCTCAATATTGAGCAATCCTACATATGACTATGATTGCCAAATATGGATGTAATTCCATGTAATACTATGCCTATCATGCAACTGTGGCTCATCTGTAGGTAACTACTCATTCAGTGTGCAAATTTTTACTGGCAGTCACTATATTTAGTTGTCCAGTGAGTCATAACTATGGGCTAACTGCCATCCCACATGATGTGAATGCAGCACTGGCATTCCCATAATTAAAAGGTTGCTGCACTTAAATAAGAGAAAAACACATTTTCTTCCTGCACAATGCAGATAAATTGGGTATTTTTGCCCAGGTTTTTGAAATACCCTCTTAAATTCTATGCTTCCACTCCAGTATAATAAGAGGGAAAAAATGTTTGCTCATAGCATTCAGAAACTTAAATTTACCCTAGTGTTCACAGTTTCAATTTGATTTATTTTCTACCCAAGAAATGTAACAGCCCTGAAGAAAACTGTTGCCATCAAACTTTCCACACAGACTGTGAGGTAACCTCTGTTTGTGAAGGTCATAAAGTTTGATTTGGTTTGATTTCTTTTTTTTTCTTCTTCTTGTTTGTCGTTACTCTTTTTTAGAGAGCGCAAGCCAATCTGGCCCTCGGTGACTAAATCTTGGCATACTGTACAACTGATGCTTTTGTTTATGTCATAATTAGTAGGAAAGTGTCTGAGAAGCAGAGATGGCACTGAAAGCCATCTTTTGAAAAATCTTCCCACACATGGTATGTCATGAGTTGTTCCAGACTATGCCTCTGCTCATCTGACAAGTTATTGAGCATACAGTCTGTGGCATTATAGAATAAAATGTGCCTATGCCATAGTATAGATCAAATACCATGTTATGTTATGAATATCATGCAATAACATAGTCAATGTCACACTATGTTATATTTATTTAATTTCTGATATTAAAATCAAATTGTAACTGATAGAGATCCACCTTTAACTCACAGGTAAAATCCTTGCTGGTATATGTCAGCATGGTGATACGAAATTTTAATCCAGCATAGGAAATATTCACTGTAAATTAATATATTATTTTTTAAACATGCATTAAATGTAAGCCCTCAGGATTGGCTTGAAGCCAATGGTCAAAACATGGAATTATAACTTCCAGTTCTGACAGGGGCCAAAAAGCATTTTTCCTGCACACCATAATGGGAAAAGGAGCAGCTATAAAATGGTGGATACATTTTTTAGCGTTACAACCCCTGTAAAATTATTCATTTCACTATCAAAATTTGATCCACTCGATCCCATCACATTTTGAAAGTCTAGAAGAGTTGTATTATTGAATTGTTTTATCCTCATTCAAGTTAGCCAGAGGGCTAAACTAGGAGTTAGCTGTCGTAAGCAGCGGTAGTCTCTAGTGAGAATTGTTTATCATTCATCTGTCCCTGAAGATCTAAATCCAATATCTCTTTTAGCTTTCTTTTGGATCTATTCTTACTCCTGAGGGAAATATCTGGCCTTTTAACTGCTAAATACCCCAATACATTCACCAGCTAGTCTACAGCTAACTGTTTCTGTTTGCCGTCAGGTGCTGAACAGGTAGTGTACTATGAGTTTTTACAACTTTTGCACTCATGCCCAGTCTCAGTTAGTTTAGCTGTCTTCATGCCTGCTAGCTAGTTCAGTAAATTGCTAGCTACAGTTTGCATCGCTAAACTAAACAAACACAATTTTAGTTAGATATTTAGTTAGCCAAACTGAAAGTTAAAATGTAATTAGATGTCAAAGCTGTACATCCGTAATCTTCTTAATTGGTTGTAACTAAAATATTCATTAGCAAAACTTGAAAAGATGCAGGAATTGAAAAGTGGCTTTAAAAAATGGTATGTCACTCTTGTTCTAGTGGAATATGCCGATTCTGAGTGGTATGTCACTTGCTTTTGGTATGCTGCTGCCTTTCTGGCATAAATGGTATGTCACTAATGTTCCATTGTCATACCCCTTCTCATATATACTGGCATATACCGATTCTTATTGACATGTGCCACGTCTTATTTTCATATGTTGATGTGGTGTGTGTCATTGGCAGATACCACTGTCTACCAACATAGGCTACCAATGCTGTGCCACTCTTAATTTAGTGTCATGTGCCAATGTCAACGCTGTTCGACTGACATATACACAACACTCCTCAGTGGCTTATTTAATTCTTGAATGGCATATGCTGCTGGCTGTTAGTATGTTGCTGCTATATGCCAGTTGGACAGCACTGACATACCACTGGTCAAAATGGCATATCACTCAGAATTGGCATATATCACTAGAGCAAGAATATGCAGTATGTTGTTGTACATGTTGAAATTTGCAGTCTTAAAACATGGTGGTGTTATTTTTTTTAGAATGTACTGAAAACATTTAACAGCTTGAATCAATTATTTTCTGTTTTGGGATCTGTTCAAATCAATTGCGCAACTATGTTGTAATTTTGTATTCCTGATAGACAGAACTATTGTTAATATTAGTAACCACACATGTGATTTACCTACATTGACAAGTTAAAATGTCAGCCATTGAAAAGGTCTATTCCAACAGTGTGTTCAGTCAATTTTAAGTATGACTGAAGATTTCTTTGGATTTACAATAATTGGCATCCTCCCCAGCAAAGGTCTATGAGTCTCATCATAACCCATACTCAACTTTATCTCTCTGAAAAAAGGTGAAATACATTGTCACTGGGAGACTACTTTGTTTCTGTTTGGGAACATACAGGAACAGTGGACCTGAATTTGGCACATCTTGGTTTGTGGGAAAATAACCTGCATTCATCAGAAGTTTATTCTAGGTCCATTGTTCAGTTTGCTTGTGAATGATGTGCTCTTCCTGCCATATGCAATGTGCGACCGTGATAACTTTAAAATACCGTACAAATATGGAACTCAAGGGGTCACCGCAGTTGTCAAATGTTCTTTTCGACTTGGACAGAAAACTACCACTAAAATGTAAATGGGCAGCATGAAAGCACTGAATATATGCAGCTAGCCAATGTATAAATTAGTAGTCCAGGTCACCTTCTTAAACTAAATATTACTGTTGAGACACCATTGGGTCTCAGTGCAAATGTGGAATAAATCCATTATGTTGCCTTGGTAACAACATTCAGATTTAAGGTGGGTTTTACAGAAAAAGTCAAGCTTGGCAGTACTGTAGCTGTCCAGTTTAAGCTTGATTTTCTTCCCTGATGGAAATGACTTGTGTAACATGACTTTAATTCAAATGAATGGAAAGTGAAATATTTCTTCTATATTCTTATTGGTTGTAGATGTATATATAACTCAGTAGGTTTAGGTTTTTATGATGGGAAAGATATTTTTTTTATGACGAAAACATAAAGTTACACACTGAATTTGTATCTTTTTATCTCCTGTATAAGATCCTAATTTGTATTGTCTGTTACATATTCTATTACAATTCCGAATGCAGTTTTGTGGACCTGGTAAGATTAACTACTATTGTTTTGGGGTCTGGTCAGTCATTCTGAACCTGGTACATTTTGGCTGTACTCTAATTTCAGCACAAATTAAACTGGTGAACAGGAGGAAGTGTCTGCGGCAGCATGTGGCACAGCAGCTCAAGCTGTTAGCAGCTGAACAGACGCAGCTGAGGAGCAGTCTCCCCGGGTCTCAGGGGGCTCGTGCAGCAGTCTGTCTGTCCTTACCTATTTCACTTCTTCTCTGCTCTCTTCGGGGACTTCTCCTGTTAGTGTAGTGTTTGCTGTAAGAGACGCGTCTGCCTTTCCATCTGTGCCCAGTTTGAGAGTGAGCTAAACTGCAGTCAATGTCACACAAGAAGTTGCTGAATTATTAAGAGTTCCAGATTTGCTGTGCACTGCACATCTTTGATCCATCTGTTGGAGGTGCATTCATATATGGCAAAGTGTACCTGCTGCAGTTGCTGACAATCTGTCGCGGATCAAAATTTGATGGTTCATACATTTGTTGTCACCATAAAGAAGTTTGTCTCTGTGATGTTACCCAGCTATTGTAGCGTTGCTCATTTGCACTATAAACCGATACTTATGTACAGAAAACATCGCTGTGCTTTCCATTATGGCATTGTAGGTAAAAAATCCTCTTTAACTCTGAATATTTTAAAGTAAGTGAACTGAAAGACCATTATCCCACCTCAGCCAGGGCTTATTAACAACTTGTTTCCTGAAACAAGGAGAAAGAGATAATAAGACAGACAGAGGAGGAGACAGAAGTGTAAAAATAGCAGCCTACTAACACCTTCCTAATCATCTGGCCCCATTTCCTCAAGGTGATATGGTATAAAGGTTAGCGCTGTATGTCCTCAGCTGGATCAAGAGAACATTGTACCACCTCTGGTTTTATCATTGCATAGCTTTAATCAACAGGTTTTTAATAAGTGAGCAGCTATTGTATTACAAGAGTTTAGGGATGCACCTCAGTCCTCGTAATGTCATCTACTAACCTGTATCCATAGTACGCATCATTATTCTAGAAGGTAGTTTAATACAGTATATAAACCTGCATTTATATATGATGAAGCTTAAATGTTTATAATGAAAAAGGTTTGAGGGACCAGTCATAAAAACATAAAAAAATATAACAAGTTTGGCAAGTAATTCATGATAGATCTGCCAACAATTGGACTCATTGTACAGTATTACATACAATGTAAAAAAAAAAAACATTTCTGCACCTTTAAATAGCATTTCCTGTCTCCTAACAGTTTAATCCAAATACAATTTGGAGGCTACAAAGTTGTGTGGTTTGGGATTAGGCAATATAGTCACTTTTGTTAAGGTTAGGGAAAGATTGAGGTTGTGGGTAAAAGTTTAAAGTAAAACATGTCATGTCTCAAGCTACTTTGTCTTTTTCAGTAATTACCCAGACCTCTATCTTTCCCCTTTCATTAACCAATGGCTGCGAAGGGTCTAAACACAACCCCCTCAGTTGCTACAAGCATATATTATGTTGCAAGAGCAGATATAGGAAGAATAAATTAAATGCGGTGAGTGTGTTTCCATCTGTTCCACCTGTTTTAATGCACATTTTTAATTGCACAAAAAAAAAAGCCGAAATACGATGATACATGATGACGTACTCGAAGCATGTGACTTAAATGTCACTTAAGCTTCCACTGAAGCGATGAAAACGTGAGATCTGGTTGGACCGATGAGGAGACTTGTAACTTTCTCCAAATGAACACATGAAACACACAGAAATGTCATATTTCCCTCAGGTTTTCCATATGGTTCCTTTAATTTATTGACTCTCACTGTACTTTCTTCTTCTGCATTGGTTTAGTGGGCACTGGACTATGGATTTAGGATCACCAACCGTTTATATCGATGAACCCAAGTCCTAATTTCATATAACAGTAGTCAAATAATCAGATTTGAACATTCATTCTTTATCCACATTTCCCAATATGGCAGATAACTTTAACATTCAACATTTCCTCATCATGTTGGTTGAAACTGTAATATCTGCTGGCATTGATTCTCTGATGAAACTCATTTGTTGTTCCAATTTGGAAAAGTCATTTTTAGGAGACAGGTTTGTCATGTTTGATGTTCTTTCTCCACACTCTCTACAAATAATCCTTGTGTTTCTCAGTCTTCCTGCCCTCGTCTGCTCTCCTCGGTGTTTATTTGTTTACACTGGAAGCGGTGGACTCTCTTCCCCCCCATATGGAGACAGACTCGGCTAGAAGAAGGACATTAACTTTATTACATTCATTTAATTAGCTCTTCGGGGTGCCACTGTCCAGCGCTTGCAGGCAGCACTGTAATTCCACTCTACCTCAAAAAAAAAAAAAAAAAGAAGGTTGAACTGAACACAATTTATCATCAAGGGAGAGAGAGAGGGGGGGAAAAAATAGAGAAAATTATAGTTAACGATGGCGGTGCTGTTCTGGTATTGTGCTTCAGTGTGTTGTGGTCGGTGCTGCTCTTCAGTGTGTTCTGTGGCAGACTTTGTACTTGACATTTCCGTGATTCATGCCTGGTGTGATGGCTGGCCTGGAGGCTCGCAGAACCTTTGCTGAGACAAAACCAGGCTGCATTTGTCTGCATGGCCAGAGAGCATCATCAAACCCCCAGTATACTGTGTGCATACTGAGAAATGGGATGGCTGCCTTTTTTCTGTTTACAATGCTGGCTTTTGACGCTTATTACAATTTTTTGAAATCCCATTGTGTAAAGACAGGGATTAACTCGTGTGTAAACAAGATTGTATGTAATATATAACACGGTTACAGTAGTTTATTTATAGCTTTATTCCGGCGTGCGCTCGCTGTTGTAGTTCGGCGCGTTTCAACGTGAACTTTTTTTGCTTTTTCTTTTACAGAACTTGTGTTCAGAGTGGTACTCACTACTTTTGAGAAACCCACACAGCGTATATGCTCTCTTTTCATGTTTTAGAGAAATCATGAAGTCAGCGCCGCATGCATATGTTTCAGTGCTTTGGGGAAATGATAGTGGGCTATGAATAACAAATAGATGTGAGTCAGTGCAGTTGAAAAAGCCTTGGCTTTGTTGCCGTTATTAAAGCCGTGGTAGCTGGAGAAATGAATCCAAAGTATGCTGTTGATCTTTCTGCATACAGATATCAAAGCCTGGACAGCAAACGAGTGGTAAGTACTCGGGGACAGGAGGATGGGGGTGGTGGTGGTGGTGGGGGGGATCCCTGGAGCAAACCGAGGGTAAAGATGAAGGGATGGGGAGGAGATGAAAGAGAGAGAGAAAAGAGAGAGAGGACGAGAGAAAACAGAGGAAGAGAGAGAGAGAGAGAGACTGTGTGCCTTTGTGTGTCTGTGCACCAGTGTCTGCTAGAAGAAGGACTTCAAAGACCCAGCAGAGCAAAGGCTGCTTCGCTTTTTTCACTTTTTTTCCTCCTTTTTTTTTTATTTTTTATATTCCACCAAAGCTCCTCTCTCGTCCCACCCCCCCACCCCCCTCCCACCCCCTCCTCCCCTTTCTGATTATTCATCTGTCTCTCCTCAAAGGCAGCCGGGCCTATTGGATTCTGTAGGGCACCACTGACATGAATATTTCTGCTGCATCAGAGACATTTGCTGTCGGTGCCTCACAGTGCTTCAGCCGTAATTGAGCGCATGATCCCTGAAGCTTGCCACAAAGTTTATTGACTGCAATATTGGCTAGATTATGGGCTGCAATGCTGCTATTTGGTCTAAATAGTAAAAGCCAATGTGATAAAAATGCTTCTTTTTTTTTCAGGTGCAGTTACATATATTTGAAATTGGACAGCTATAATCAGTTTTTGCATTTTACCTATGAGGTTTGTAATTCATTTTCATTTGATTTCTATGTTCATAAAGGGATACTTACTGGAAAATGAGCAGTGCTGGGGAGTAACTAGTTACATGTAACAGCGTTATGTAATTTAATCAGAAAATAAATGTCAATGTAATCTGTTATGGTTACTGAGAAAAACATGTGTCATTAAACTACAGTTACTAGTTATGTTGATGACTATAAAGGGGGTTTCATCTGAAGTCAGACCTTTAAGATTTTTGCTTAGGAGGGTTTTTTCCTCATTTTTTAAATATTTTACATGTAACTGAATACATATATTGCTGTTTCTTACTCTTTAATCAATATATTTTTTATATTTTGTAAATAAATCATGACTTGGGCTTATTTGGAGCACATATGGGCTTAAATGGTGTCACATGGTGCCATGTTGGCTGTAGCAGAGCCTCATCAATGGAGGCAATGGCATCAGTGATGTTTTGCTTCAGGTCGTTGATGTCCCGTATCTCTGTTCCATACACCATACACACATGCAATGTGATTTTTATTGTAAAGAGACTTTGTGGACACGCTGTACATTTTCAAATGAGAGATAAATGTTGCTTTATAGGAAAAGATCTCCCTTATAAATCATGTCAGTGTCCATGAAAAACAGCTGAACTTAGATTTTGGTGCTTAAATGGGAACATTTACCATAACAGCTGAAAGCATTGGTTAGAAAATTTGAAAAATCATCAAAAGTAATCAAATGTAATAAGTTACATTACTTTGATGAAGTAATTGAAATAGTTACATTACCTATTACATATTAAATAGGGTAACTAGTCATCTGTAATCTATTACATGTCCAATGTAAGCTTCCCAACCCTGCTAATGAGACAGACAAATAATGCATGAACAGGTGACCTTTCAGCCTAAATAACAGGCCAGTATGTGTTTAAAGTTTGTAGGGGTTTACAAGCCTCGCTGTGGGTGTTCGACGTGCCTCTTTCTGAGTGTGTCAGTCTTCAACTAGATGACTGATTTACTCTCTGCAGTCATGGAGAGAGTCTTTCAGATGCCATAATGCTGATCATGTTGCTCTTTGAAGAAGAAGGAGCTTCCCCCGGAGGTACAGATGGCTACGCGCCTTCTCAGATTGTGTTAGGGGAGACGAGGGGTGGCGGGGTGGAGCGTGTCGTCGCCGCCGTGGTACGCATAGAGGTGGAGGAGGAGAAGGAGGGAGAGAAGGGGTTTACTTTTTTGGAAATTTGTGCTTGTTTGTGCTTAGAGGCATAGGTGAGTGGGTACGACTGGTGCCTGGTCTCTGATGGTGCTCATGGTTGTCTAATGTTGACAATCTCTGGTTCTCCTTCACGACACACTCAAAAAGTATTTGTGTCTCCTCGACTCAAGGCTTGGTTTAAAATTCATAAAAAAATTAATTAAAATCGCCTTACTCGAGTCACAACCTAAGTGGGTTTTAAAAAGGGTGACAAAACAAATTAAGTTTCCAAAATGTTGATTGACATGTATGGGCGTTCAAAGATGATTTTATTTGGCGCGTTTGGTGGGTTTAAAAAAAAAAAAAAAATCATTCTAAAGGATGACACGGTTAGATTTCATGGAATTATCTGTTACTTTCAATTCATTTCATGGCTGCGTTATTGACAACAATGTTCTTCTGGATCTTTTACGGTTGCGTCAAAAGTCAGTTTGTGTAGCAATAGTCACGCTTCCCACTTCTTCTTCTTCTTCTTATTTCAACAGACTGTCAGCCTCGCCAAAGATGCAAAGTTCCTCCAGAGCAGAGTAGACCGTATATCAAAGTGCCTCCTGGGTGTCTCGATACTGCTCTTGTTCAAAGAGTTTGACAGATAGATCTTAACCCATATGTTTTTAGAGCACCCAGAGGACTCGATTGACTTGTGAAGGCGGTATATTGGCCCTATGAATTTACTTTAAGACACCGGTTGTCAAGGTGAAAACGCCGGTCGCAGCTCATTACGTCGTACGCGCTCGGATTGTTATTATATTGCGAATCCATGACGACGGGGCTCATCGCTGTGGTAGATCAACAAAGGGGACGGGCCATATAGTGTGAGTGCACAGTTGTTAACATTTAGAGGGGGTGAAATAGTTACGAGCGTATAAAATTTGATTGCCCCCTTTAGAGAACTTAGCAGCAAGTGTAAAGTTTGCACTCTGCGGGATCAATGGTTCCCTTTTTTCTATTGTACACTATATCTCAATATCCGTCTGTTACTTCTCTCTGGTGGGTTGTAGATCTGAGTTCATGTTGAAGTAATAGCTCCCTCTCTCAGAAATACTGTCTTTTGATGCTGCATGCTTTAGATCCACAGTATATTTATTATAGCGACTATGCTGTAAAACATATATTCTGAGTTTAGGGACACGCCATGAAAAAACCTGTTCCTAGTTTCTAATACTAGCCCTGCTTAAAACCGTCATATCAATGTGTGAAATAACCATAATTCCCTCTCATTGTCTATAAAGTGATATCTATCGTCTTTTATGGCATGTTCGTGCCACAGTTGTGAAGTACATCATTGCAGGATTGATAAATGAGTCCCGGGGGTTTTGTAAAACACCCCGCCACATACTCAAGCCGAGGTTGCCCCGATTCCACACTGTGTGTACATGTTTCCCCCCCCTCCCGCATGGGGCTTGTAAAGTTTTTATTTGGGAAGGTTGGACTGCAATTAGGAGTGAACACAAAGGCAGTTTAAAAGGGGGGCGACGTGTTAATGGGTTGATGTGTGAGAGCTAATCACCGCCTGGCCGTTAACCACACGCCGACACCAACATGCTCATTTCAGGGGTTAACTAAACTGAGCTGTGACACATGGCTGGGCTTTATGGGGTCCGGGCAGGGAGAGGAGGCCCACGGAATGACGCTAAAGAGCCCATAATAATGACAGCAATTACCACAATCCGCTTAAACAAATGGGAGCGCACCGAAACCTCATCATACTCTAATCAGATTGGCCCTAATGAGATAAAGATGCCAATTAATCCTGTGTTAATTGCTGCGGCGCATTCTCGGAAAACACTGAAATATGCACATGCAAATGCAAAGACGGGGCCTGCTGTGCTGTCCAGGATCCAAACTGCAAAACGTTGGGAGCATATTTACATAATGATTATGATGATGATGATGGTCGTGTGGATAATGGTGATGATGATGGCGATGATGCTGATGCTGATGCTGATGCGGATGGCTGTTCATATCTAGGCTGTATTTACTGTAGATTTTGAATGATGACCGTCCATAACTGATCACCAGCTTTTCTTCCTGTAATCGGAGCATCTCGGAGCGATGAGCTATCACGAGACAGAGACATACCCAAAGTCAGACTGACATTTGCATTAAGGTAATGTTTGGTGACTGATGCCGTCTTCTAATGATTCAGAACGCCGGGTCGGGTAACCTCTCAGTGCTGTGCCTGAACCCCAAAGTGCTGAGATGACACTGTACAGTTGGTGACCTCATTATCGCTATTACTGCAGTCAGGAAATTTATAACATGCGTGTCCGCGATGACAAATTCTATAAATCACTGCATTAACTCCTGCTCAGAAGTCCTTCGCCGTAACATTCTCCTCAGCGCAGATGCCACCCCGATCCACTTTCTTTCATGTTCTCTAATTGCCGTCCTCATAGTTTTGCTCTTTTTCTTGCCCGTGTTGACGTGCCGTAATAGTCAGTCCGTCCAAAGTGGCTGCGTTGTCGCTTCTGCCATTATACCGGGCCATTTTCATTTCATCTGCAGAGGTCCTGGCTCCTCACCACAGTGAAAGCATTCCCCTAAATCATCCTCGTGTGTAATTGCTCCCTACTTACCCAAATGGCTATGGCCTTCTCTATTTGCCTAAGAGCATTTACTCAGCCTTCTCAGGAATTCATGCGCCTGGTTCAAACCTCTTTGACTAGTCCTTTATGGTGAACTCTGTGTCAGTTGCTTCATTACTATCACTCATTGTAATGGCAGCCTAAATGTGTTGTTTTGCATATTGCGGCTGTTGAGGGGAAACCTTGAAATTTCCTTGTTTTACCTTAAATGAGTCCTTTATGGGTTGAGAGAGATCTAGGTACCACTTTAAAATGAGACACCCCTTATAAATAATTTATTAATGGTTGTAAGTGAGTTATTACTTCACAAACCATTAATTAACAGTTGTGAATGAGTTATAACCTAATTTCCCATACATCAAAGTGGGGTCACTATTTGGCAAGATGAAGGTAGGCCATATTATTGCATTTTTATCCATGCATTGCATTTAGGTTAAACAGGCTATCAGATCAACTATTTTGTCACTTTGTCGGTCAGCAGATTCCTCCCACCATCTATCTTGTTGTTCTTGCCATCTCATTATGAGCATTAATTTATGAGTTATAGATATTTATAACTGCTAAAAGGGGAGCCTTATTAAGTGTGAAACACATCACCAACTATTGATGAATAATTAACATTTATAATTCCCAAAGGGGAGCCTTATTGTAAGGTGTTAAGCATATGACCATTTACTAATGAATTATTAACATTTACCACTGCAAAAGGCACCCTCATTGTAAAGTGTAAAACATATCACCATCTATTGATGTATTACAAACACTTATAACTGCCAAATGGGAGGCTTATTTTAAAGTATAATACACTTGATAATTTATTTATGAGTCACTAATTTTAACACTTACCGTTTTTGACATGAAATACAAAGACAGATGCAACAGAATCATGCAAAACTTTTTTGGCATAATTGGATGCTAAGAAACACGAAGAGACAAACAATGGAAACCAAGGATGCTGTATTTATCAATACAGATAAATATGGGATCACTATTTGGCAAGCAACTGGTCACTGTTTCCCCTTTTTCCCATTGAGGTATAACAGCTTATTAATGATTTAGAAAGGGTTCGCAACCTAATTACTAAGCCAATTATTAACCATTCACAAAGCCTTTATAACGGTACACTTATTGTAAAGTGGTACCAAGATCTATATTAATATGTAGAGATCTTTCAAATTCCATCAAAAAGGTTCATTACAAACTTTTTAAAAATGTTCATAGCTATTGTTTCTTTCACTTATAATAACGTAATTCTACAAAGTGCTGAGATGTGGTAACACAGTGAAATTGCTGAAAATACCATGCTAACTTTTGGTTTTACCTGTCTGACTGCCTGTATGTGTTGCCCTACTGGCACGTTCTCAGATATTAGCACTTATTTTAATGTTTACTTGTGTTTATTTGTGTTAACTTGTATTTTAATGTTAATTTATGTTAACTTACCAAAAAACCAATGGCCAAAGCTACAACAATAAAATCCAAGTAGTAATAGACAGTAGTCTCGTGTAAAAGAGCACTTAGCATAGTGATTTAGCATTACACTCCTATAGCATTGTTGAACTCACCAACAACAACAACAACAACAACAACAACAAAAGGATAAAAATGGATGCAGCAGAACCAGAGATTGTCTTTTTCATTCCATGAACTTGTCAAAACCTGGTGCCAACATTACTCACAATACAACTACCACCACCAACAGTTCTGTCAGAGATTCAGCTGTGTTATGCTAGTAGTGGCTAATGTAGCCTGCAGCTGTTAGTATCCTGATTTATTCAGCTCCAACCGAGTTTATTAGAAATTGTTTTTCAAATATTCAGTACTCCACAAGATTTCAAATTAGTTGACTTCCCCTTTCAAGGTTTCAGTTTGTGTTGATATGGCAACACATGTGGTTACTGGTAACGGCAAGAGCGTTTGGATGACACAGGGCCCAGAGTTCAGTTTGAATGACAGTTGAAGGGGAACACTGGGGAATTAAACACATTGAGCAACTAGCAACAGAAGAAAAGAATCATGATGTTTTTAATAAAAAAAGATAGACAGTCTGGTATTTCGACACATTAATACTTAACTCATGATCAAAACGTCTTCCCCCACTTTACACCAACTTTTGTATCTCACATCATGTCTAGTACATTAATCCATTGTTTCTTGTGTATCTCACAGCCAGTTCCTTAAAAATGGAATTTGATATCATGAAAATCTTATGGATTATAACTTTAAATAAACTGTAAAGATTTTCACCTGGCAGCACTTGTATTTGCCTTGTATATTTTATGTGTTGTTGTGTTTGTTGAGATGAAAGGTGACACGAGGGAAGAGATGGAGTGCCCTAACACACACACACAAACACACGCAACATGGACTCACACACACACATACACACAGCAGCTGGCAGATTGCAATGCTACCCTATTACAATGATAATAGCTATGTCCACGGTGATGTCCCGGTTTTTAATTTTGATTTCGGGAGTTGAGTGAAGTCATTTTGTTGCAGCCCACGCTTGGTTTTATGAACAATCCAATGCCCTGGAGAATTTCCCCTCCACACACACACACACACACACACACACACACACACACACACACACACACACACACACACATGAACACACACACAAACAAACAGGCATACATGAACAATAGATAAGCACACGCATTCACGCGCACTTGCACACACATCACCACGAGTCTGTTCCCTTTCCCTCCCCCCCCAGCGATTTGCCCTGCCATTAGACCTGCGAGTTCCAGAGGGCTGCTGAGCGAATGGGGTGTCCCAGACCCACTCAGCGTCAGAAACACATCACTTAACCCTGACGCGCTCACTCGCCTTCGCCGAGCATGAAAAGCCAAAAGCCTTTTCCAGTTAGGCCCTGCCTGTCTTGCCTTTATCGATTTTGTGACAATGGGGAAAGTCCAGCGTCAAATCAAGTAGCAAATCATTGAGAGAAAGTTTCAATTAGGTTTTTTCTTCTTTCTCCTTTTCCCTTCCTTCTCTGTGAAATGAGAGCGAATTCTGCTCTGTCGTCCTCTGCTCCGTCCTGTCATGGGTAATGGGCTGATGGCAGAGGCTACACAGGAAGAAGAAGAAGAAGAAGAGGTAACAAGCCCCAAAAGGCCCAAAAGCCTCACTGAGAAACATATCAGAATGTGTCTGGCGTTCTGAAATGTTCACGGCAATCATGGCACACATCATCGAAGCATGTAGCCAACAGTAATTTGCACATAATCATAATTAGAGACCAGCTCTGTGTAATCTGTCGCAAACAAAAACAACCTAAAAATAAAAGCGATTAATGGCATTACTCCTGAGAGAACGCGCCAAGTAAAACACAACCAGACGGCGGTGTGATACGACCACGATTCCAAAAACCTACTTTTATGTACAAAGTTGCATTTGATTATTCGTCAACCTTACATGTACCGGCACATAATGAGGAGTGTGGGTTCATCCTCCGCCGAGATTGGATTAGTTGAGGTTCTACATCTTTTGACTTCTACATACTTCTAATGGAGATGGAACTGGCTCTAAAGTGATTACTGTCTCATTTAATCATTTCAGGAGAATTTGTTCTAATCAATTCTGCGAGTGTGCCGCCAGATGTTTGGAGTTTCTATAATTGAGTTATTTCAGTCAGACAAACAGAGATGTGTTTGGTCTAATTAGACTCCGTTGTCAGGGAAATCAAGAATTCTTCAACCAGGGAGCTTGAATGCTTTTAATACGCCAATTGAGTGATGTATCATTTTTAGAATTAATTTCTGATGCAATAAAAACTTGTCTGATCTTTGGATGTTCCTGTTCATCAAGAGCTGTCAGTTATTTCTGTCATAATTCTCTCAGAACAAACTGTTTAGAAAGTACATTGTTTGTCTCCGTTTGATCTTCCCAGAGCAATCAGGCGGTCACGGATATTTATAGAGCTCTTCCTCAATCATGGAAGGAATTAATATGCGTGCAAATGAACGGACTCTCTCTCTGTTTCTGTCAACGTATGTGTAATGATTTGTGTGTTGTGTGTGTGTGTGTGTGTGATGTTTAAGCGTATCTGAGCATCTTATAGCGTTCTCTCAATTTATCTGTCTTTACATACAGAGCTTTGAAGTGAAAGCATCTTTATTTGGATTGGAATAACAGGCGGAATTTTCTTCCTGGCAGCTCTTAGCCTGCGTGACTTCATTACCCCCGTCAGGCCCGCCAAGCACATTGGCTAATTACTCAGTCAGTCCAGCATTGGCAGGTAGTTGCACACATATTGATCAAAGTGCTTAAGGCTGGACGCCGAAGCAGAAATTAATCTGGCATTATTGTTTTTTTTTCCGCTGATGAAAAAAAAAAAAAGAAATCTCAGACTCAAAGCAATTTTGTTTTTCACTGGATTATTGCCCGAACGTAAGAATGACATCATGGAATATGAATCGGCCTGTGCAATGATGCAGAGACGTGCAGTTTTAAAGGAGTCGCTCTCATCACAGTCCAGTAAGTCAAGAAGTCAAAGACCTCTGGATGTTTTTAGTTTAGTGAAGAGCTCCTGACTGCTAAATACTGAATATCTCCTGCAAATCAACACAAAACTATAGCCTCTGACATTATACCAATTGAAATCAGATCGAATTATACAGTGATTTTAAAACATCAGAGAAGTCAAAACGGTGGCTCTTTCTTGATCCTGTCCTTGGGTGAAAAATAAAAGCCATCTGATTGGCAGAGTTGTTGTTTTTTAACTAACCTTACAAAAAACATGAAGTAGTATCTTGGGACAGCAACTACCAGTTTTACACAACACAAATACAACCAGGTCTGTCACAATAACTGCATTTGTTGGATGATATATTTGCTCAGAATTTATCGCATTAAACGATATTATTGTCATTTGAAGATCATTTTATACCACTGATATAATGATAATATAATAGCATAATAAAGCAAGGGGACTGCCATTATGGTTGGGGACAGAGTAATTTACCTTTAATTCTTCTACAGTCTTAACTCAGGGTGTGCACAGTGAGGAATGGAGGACGCTACTCGCTTAGCCAATGTGACATGAATAGCCTCTTAGCTGCTAATGTGAAGCGTGGCAAAATTGAGGTAAAATAATGATCAAGGTAGTGTCCATGTATCACACGATAAGTCCATATATAGACATGATGATGTTGATAATTACGTTATTGTACGATAAGTCGATAATGTAATTATTGGAGAGGCCTTAACACAACTATCCATGGCAACACCCATAGGGGACTTACCATAGCCAGATCTATCATACAGGCAATCCTGGCAATCTGCCTAGGGGCCCTTGAGCAGAATGGGACCCTCAATGATTGGCTCAACAGAACAAACATACGACACAAGGATTGACCCATTCTCTTGATGTTGATAATGATGGTCACTGTGAGAAACCTAGTATGTCCACAACAAAATACCCGAGTTAAATGTGAGGTCAAATATGAGTTACAAGGTTCCCACTCAACAGCAGCAATCACAATGAAATAAAAGTTGTTTGGGGGAACATGAGCTCCAGTGCGCAGGGGCCCCTGGGGGTACTAATACAGCCTTGGGGCTTCCTATATTATCAGGATATACATGTATATGCAGTATGTCCAGTATGTTAAGATCATGGCAGAAAAAGCTCTTATTAAGTTTCTCTTCAAAAATTTCTGTTGTTGGTGTTGTGATTTCTTCAGAAGCTGCTCCCTCTGTTCACATAGTAATCCCACACAGGCACATGCATGCACTGTTAAACATATGCTTCTGTCCCATATTACCTATTCACTATATTGTGCATTATATTTACTGCCTGCCACTTTGTTTGAGTGTCTGAACCCTGAGTGTGAAATGTATACACTACGCTGTATTGTGCCCTCAGTAATTCTTTCAATGGAACAGATGGGGCAAAAATGTGAAAAGTTGTGTGTGTGTGTGTGTGTGTGTGTGTGTGTGTGTGTGTGTGTGTGTGTGTGTGTGTGTGTGTGTGTGTGTGTGTGTGTGTGTGTGTGTGTGTGTGTGTGTGGTGTATAAAGCTTTAAACCATTAACTGCTTCAGATCAATTTTGCTAATGCCTCTCTGGCCCGGCATCTAGACAAACACATGGAAAGAGAAATGACCTAATAGAGGAAGTCTGATTCTTTTTCATTTCAACTCAAGTCAAAAGTGCAGTAATATGAGTAAGCAGTAATTTGCTTAACAACCAATCTTAAGCCTAATTTCTCCTTAAGGGAGCGTTAAATTAATTCTACTCTCATTGCACATGTTTAGTTTATCGTCTGTGTTATAATTTGTAAGCCATGTGCATCTCCTGATAAACAGTGTTTTTTAGTGGGTATGTTTGGTTAGTGCCTGGAGTTGGGGAAGAAAGTATGTGCTCTGTACTGTAGCAGTGTGGATTTATCTGAGGTCAGTTATGTAGCTTGGTGGGCTGCCAAGAAGCCTGGATTGAAACGTACGTCAGCAGCGTGATTAACGGATAATGACAGACCCGGGTGTCGATATGTTCTGCGCTCAGATTTGTAGTGTGGGCATTATCACGGGCTCAGGCTCAGTATATCATCCGAAGGGAGTCAGCAGATGAGCGTGGTGGGAGAGCAGCACGGGGGCCAGAACTATTCTCAGGAAAGGAAAATAAAAATGAAGAGAGAAGATTCGAGGCTCCCTCGATGCAGCGTGGAACTTATTTCTCATTTTCGTGCACAGACAGTAAATACCTCGCTTCTTTTTTTTTTTCTCGTCTGTGCTCCTGACCTGAACCCGTGACCTCCCCTTGGTCTCTGATGATACTCCCATGGTCCTCTGCTCAAGGCTGCCGAGCTGGCGGCACGGCTGGATCCAGGCCTTGTAATTCACTGGCTTCTAGATCGCCTGCCACACTGTATTGATTTTTGTTTCCCCAATCTCCAGGAGAGAAGCAAAGAAAAGATTAAAAACACTGTCAGTTTGAAGTTGAATAAGAATCCTGCACAGGGGAGATACCTTGGAGAGCACGGGGTCATAGCTGAGGTACATATATCTCTTTATAGGCTTAACCCTTCGTTGTCCTGTAATACAATTATTAGTATACAGAAACAGAAAGGGTGAATTTTGACAATAATAATATATTTTTGGTTCACACATTTTACCATATCTAATGAATATAAATCATTTAAGCAATACAAAACAGGCTTTGGGTCACATTGCAAATATAATATAATCTGATAGAAATCTAATATTACAATGAGGTTCCATTTTTAGATCCTACATTTCGAGTAACAATAATGATGTCATTTAAAACTGCATGAATGAGTTAAAATGATATAAAACAATGTTTAAAAAGTTTTTAATATACATTGTTGAAATGTACCAGTATATATCGTAACATTTAGTAACTGGTCAGCATATCAAGACACTCCAAGTTAAAAGTAGCATTTTGAGGCAAAAATCAGGGCATTTTCATGCACATATCGACATTTTAATATAAGTTTAATCTGTGTTTATCAATCATTTCATATTGACAAACGTTTTAATTACTATGTGCAATGTGAAAAAGCTCACTTGTAGTGATGAACCCACCAAGAATTATCACCTGACTTGCAATTTTAGCATTTGCATCTTTCAGCTCATTCGTTTGTTTTTTCATCACAAAACCGCTCCCATCAATGTGGTTTCCAGAAAAGCACTTTTCATTGAAAAAGCTCTGATAAACCCATTGCACACTACCAGACCAGCACTGGTCAGCAGAAAGACAAAGTTAGCCACTAGCTAGTGAACACAGTGGAGCATTTAGAAGATATCTCCCTCAGGAGTTGGTGGGAACCAAAACAAAGTTAAAAGGAAAGGAGAGTGAATAATATGGGACTTTTATTTGGAGATGGCCAGAAACACAACTTTAAATAAATGATAATGGTAATTCTTTGCTTACACATTGGATTACTGTATAAACAATGGTGTGTTTACAGCTTGTTCGTGTTTATCTGCCTCACGTTTGTTATAGTGTCGCGTCAAACACAATGATGCACTGTGAGTCCTCTCTGCTATTATATAGCAAACTGTTGGTTAGATCTCTGAAGAGAATCAGTCTAGTTGCTCAACTAATTCATTGCATATAATTGTCTACATACACGAGTAGACACGAGAACTACTTTTGTTGGACGATATATTGTCTCAGAAATAATCGCGATAAACGATATTATTGTCATTTGAGGATAATTTTATACCACTGATATAATGATGATATAATAGCATAATAACGTAAGGGTTAGGGGAGTGGGTGCTACACTATCACATACTGCCATTATGGTTGGGGTAATTTACCTTTAATTCTTCTGCAGTCTCCACTCAGGACGTACACAGTGAGGAATGGAGGACACTACTCGCTTAGCCAATGCGACATGAATAGCCTCTTAGCTGCTAATGTGAAGTGTGGCAATACCGAGGTCAAGAAATGATCAAGGTCATGTCCATGTATCATACCATAAGTCCATATATACCCATAATGATGTTGATAATTACGTTATTGCACGATAAGTCGATAACATGATTATTGTGACAGGGTTAATGGTCAGAGGTGAAACAGACTTTCCTCTAAATGAAGTCAGTAAAACAATGCTTTTCAGTTTGGTATTAATCTACTCTTTAAGTGTACTTTTATAAAAACCGACTGGACAATACATCAAAGGATTTGCTAGTGGCAGCGTTTCAGCTCTAAATCTTGAAACTGATGTGATGATATTGCACAGAAATCTTTCTAAATGCCCTGTGGCATTTTTAAATTATTTGGAAATAAAGCTAATGTAAGTCCTTCAGTCCTGACCTGTATATTTCTGAATCTAAATCAACAGTAGGCTAAAATACACAGTTACATTATTCAAACAATCCAATAAAGCGTCATCATTAAATTTATCAGAGTGCCGACAGAGAGGTGGCCAAGTGCACAATAAATAATACATAAATAACATTTTTGTAAACAGTCATCTTTGCCTTCCACCTCTCTATATTACAAAAAAAGCAAGTATTGTTATGTCAGGTAGACTTACATACACACACATACACACACACACATACACACTGACCTGATTTCAACCTCTCAGTCAGTTTGAGATAGTTTGTATTATCATCAGTAAATGCGGTTCAACCACGTTTTACACTCTGTGGACTGTATATGTGTGTGTGTGTGTGTGTGTGTGTGTGTGTGTGTGTGTGTGTGTGTGTGTGTGTGTGTGTGTGTGTGTGTGCGCCTGTGTGTTTGTGTGTGTGTGTGTGTGTGTGTGTGTGCGCCTGTGTGTGTGCCTGTGTGGCTGGAATTTTGATCACGATCGTCAGGCCCTATTCATCTCTGTGGTGTTGAAAAGGCTCCTTATTGGCCCTGACCCTACATGAAATATTGTCTTATCAGCTGAGCATGAGTTGCCATAAGGCATTAGGGCTGGCACATTTCTCCAGCTCCACTCCCTCACAGTCCCTATCCACTGGAAGGAGATCACAAATACAGTGCTGTCACTCCCTGTCCACTCTGTTTACTTGATTTCTATCTATCTACGGTCACAGCAAGGATGTCAAATCAAGTCAGGCTGTAAGGATTTATTTTGCATATCACTGTAGTTTTTTACTTTATTGACATTTTTAAGGAGGGCTTCTTCCTTTCCAGCCTTTGTAGATAAATGATGAATATATTTATGTATTAAATATGCTCTTAGTTTTACAGTAATCCCACACTTACTGTACTTGGGATATTACAAACAGGTGATAACTCTAATAAAAGATGACAGAATACATAAGAAAACAAATTACAGGGTGACAATTTCCTTCAGATGCTGTCACCCAAGGTTCAAATGGCAGGCAGTGTGTTCTATTATTTATTGAGCTAGTTGATGAAATGTCATCTTTGATGATGTGATGTTCACAGGGAGGGCTGACGTCTAAGAAGTTTAACTGACACGCATCGTAGCCGTAGCCTCGCCAAAAGCATGCACTCTTCTTTAAATATTGAAGGCCTACACAAGGAGGAACATGGAGTCCTTTGTGCTGCCTGTCATTATACACATGTCGGGCTGTGTGTAAATTAATTGGCTGGATAGCCCTTTTTTTTTTGTATGCTGATTAAAGGAAATGGGATACCTTTCCTGTAAGCTTTTGCATGAAACACAGAGACGTTGAACAAATCCCTCTGGCTCTAATGTGCACTACTTCATATTGGACTGTCAGCCCGCTTTTATATAGTGTAAATTATTTTCATTACTTTATGAATAATATTTATTCCCCTGTCTTTCCATTGGTTTTGTTTTCTCCCTTCTGTTGTGTTACAATCATGTTCCATGCTTTGTTGTACTGCTGTTCTCCATGTTATTTTATACACCTGCTGTATAATCTACAAGTGCAATTATTTTGTAAATGCAGATTACACTAAAACTCAATAAAAAGAGAATATAAAAAAAGAACATCATTTATTCTCAAGCATGTTTTTGGCTAAATTATGAGCACTTATATTCACAATATTTCATACCACCAAATACTGACTGCTGTTATTACAGTGAGCCATAATTTCATGACTTTGCAGTGAATGTTACTAAAATCGGCAACAGAAAACAGCGACAGAACACTGACAGGATACACGGCATCATAAAAATTCAGCAATTTACAAAGCATGATATTGTATTTTTTATTATTCAGATGAATTTGTCCTCAGGCATGGCTACATGAAGGATTTTAGAAATACTAAGATCCAAAAACTGATTTTGCCAGGGGTGGTTGGGGGTACTGTCCCTTGAAAAAATGTTGATTTTTCTGATCTAAATATGTGCATTTTAAGATGTTTTCAGAGGAAAAACTAGGATAACAATAGCTTATAACCATATCAGTGGACAACAATATAAATTATCTGTCAACGAGTAATACATAAGAATCAGGTTAAAGCTGCATTATGTAAGTCTGAAAGAAATTCCAAGAACCAACAAGAATTTGGAGGGGGGAAATGCCAAAAGCCTCTCCTAAGCCTCTCCCATCAACGCTGCTCCAGACACACATGTGCATATGCCCATGGGTCGGACCTTGGCTTACAAAGAGCTGATTTCATTAGCTAGATTGGTATTTACATAGATAGGCCTGATTGGTTGGTATCTAAGAATGAAGTGAGATTTTTTTTCACTTGTCTTCAGAGTCAAGGACACTCACACAAATTGTATGAGTCTAATGAATAAATGTAATAATGACAAAACATCAGAAAAGGAACGTTGACAAAGTTGAACTAAACTAAATCTTTAAGTGAAGGGAAATCCACATTGCAGACACCACCTATCTGTGTGTGTGTGTGTGTGTGTGTGTGTGTGTGTGTGTGTGTGTGTGTGTGTGTGTGTGTGTGTGTGTGTGTGTGTGTGTGTGTGTGTGTGTGTGTGTGTGTGTGTGTGTGTGATGATTATTCATGGAGAGGGCAATGGAGATCATCTCAAGGAAGGGCAGGATCCATGTCAACTCACTAAAATAACATGAATGTTAATGCGGTTGTAAATACATCATCACATATTCTAAACATGATCAGCCTTATAACAAATGTTTCAAAGATTATCTAGCTTAGATGTTACCCTTTTCTCATATGCCAATGCAAGTGCCAGGCATCTCGGCATCTGAAGAACCTTTTAGGGATTCAGAGCACTCTGTCTGTGAGAGAGCTGATAGCCTCTCATCGCCAATGCTCAATCGTTGCCAGGTCTTCAACCGCCTCAATGCAGAGAACGATCTCTCACATGAACAGGTGGTCACTGGAAGGCGGGGGTAGGGGGGGTTAGAGGTAGATTGACAGGGTATCTCTTTTGCTGTTGATGACAGTGCTTTTTAAGTTTAGGTCTTCACATTCCATCTGTGAATCTCTCAATCAGTGGAGTCTGACTGAGGGAGGTCTTCTTTTTAGCTTGATACCATCATTTCTTGCTTTTCTTTTGTGAGTTTGGACAGAGATAAAGCTGTGAGGTATATTGAAAACATAGCTGGCTCTCAGTTTCCCGAAAACCTGTTTTTTAGTTGGCTTGTCATATGGTCAATAAAGGGGTGGGACAAATTGAGTCTGTAATGTAATTCTATTGACTGTGATGGTGTGTTCTCTTTGTTTTTGTGCCTATTGGTCAAACATGTCTTTACTGATACCACGTCAATGGTGCTGGCAAGTTCTGTTGACTATCCATAAATTTCACTGAAGGCTTCCTCATTCCTTAGTGTAAAAGTGACCTGAACCACCTTTCTGGCCTCTCTGTAGGCAGTCAAATGGTCGATATTTGGTGACTGTAACTCTTTCGTCAATGGCTGAAAGTAGCCTAGAATTTAATTTTTTGTGACAGCAGTGACAGTTGTGTCAAATGACTCTATCCTGTGTCGTAGGTTGGTAGCAGTGTTGGAGTTTTTTGATGATCCGGATTCTATTTCTGAGTGCAGAGTGGGCTGCACTGACGTGATCCAGAAAAGCACTCACTGTCTTCCCTTCGGAGCCCCAGCATGTGTCCTACATGAGTGGGATGCCTCCTGTTTTCCTTTTGTCGTTCGCCTGTGTTTCCTTGCATCCATGCGGTTGGTCTTATAACATGTTCTTCCTAACAGTAGACGCAGAGAAAATCACAGCTATATTGTCAATGGTAGCCATGGTGATCCTGATAATGAGGAGGTCAGAACATCCGTGAAGTACCACAAGGTTGATTGCGTGGCAATACATGAGCAGTGCCTATGATTGAAGCTTTCTAATGAGTTGTTGTACTCCACTCACATACCCACTCATAGTGCTGGCTCCATCACAGCCTCGCCCTCTGAAGTATTCAATCTCCAGACCCCACTTCTCCAACTGAGAGATGAGGCTGGTGTAATAAATGCAGCATCTTGATTAGCCAGAGGACGAAAACCTCAAAAGTCTTCAGATATTTCACCCTCACTGTCAAGGTTAATATAGCAAATATAGATAGACAGTTATTCTGCCCCACTTACATCCAACGTTTCCAAGGCTGGATTAGTATCCCTAGGGGCCCCTGGACACTGAAGCTCATGTGCCATTCTTGGCGTTTGGTTGCCACCGGCACTGTCCAATATCCACTACGTTTTCCCACACAACCTAAGCCCAGTGCAATGTGGCTTGCTAGCCAATAATCACTTGCCCAGCCATCATATTGCCGGATAAAACAATCAATCATGAGACTTAATTTTCTAGAAAATAACTTTAATTTTGTTCCAATTAGATAATTGGATTGCAGTCAGGTGGAAACCTTGTAACTCCATATTTCGTTTTGGGCATACTACGTTTCCAGCAGCGATGATAATTATCAACATCAAAAGGATGGGTCAAGCCTGGTTTTGTATTTCTATGGAGCCTGTCAAAAATAAAAGGGAGGGGGCTTTTTTTCCCCCTCCCATCATGGAGGGTCCCTTTCTGCTCAAGGGCCATCTGCAAGAACTATTACATTTTTTTTTTTTTGATGTCCTTAATTATGTCCTCCTGGGTCTCAGCTTCACAGTATGCTCTCAGTTCATTTTGAATCCTTGGTGTTATGTATTTGACATGATGTTTCAGTGTGGTATCAAATGAAGGTTTCCATGAGAGGTCGATTATAACATCTTTGTCATGCATATGTCAGCATATGCATTACTTAGAATAGAGTTACTGCTTTTCTGTTACCCTTGTGTAACTGACAGAAGAGTTTCAGCAAGCTCGGAGGCCTTTAAGTGCCCTGGACTGCAGCTATGGTTCGTAATTCTTCTCCCCCAGTGGCATTTTCCAGTCTCGAAATCCTTCATTTATGAAAATGGTGTTTGTTGTTTTGCTAAATGACACAGAAAATAGCAGAGTAGGTGGAATCTTCTGAAACTGAATATTTAACCCAAGGATATTTCTCCTCCCACTTTACATTATAGTGTAATTGCTTTCCACCAAACTTTGTTATGGGGTAATTACAGTATAAATATGTGGGTCAAACATAATATTTGACCCACATATTTTTGAGAAGGCAGCACTTTCCCTCATCTGTTGGTGGTTTATTTTTTCAACTTGGCTGGACCCAGTTCATGTGGAAACGCGTGTTTGACTGACATCAGCTCTCTCACCCTTCATCTCTCTCTCTCTCTCTCTCTCTCTATCTCTCTCTCTCTCTCTCTCTCTCTCTCTCTCTCTCTCTCTCTCTCTCTCTCTCTCTCTCTCCCACTCGTCACCTTTCTTCCAACCTCGACTCCACCAGTATTGCTCTGCTTGTCTGGTGTCTATCTTTTGTTTTCCTGACTGTCTCCTGTGCTCTTTTGGTCAGCCTCTTTTTCTGTGTCTGTCTTCTTTTTCGCAACCTGCTCTCTCTCTCTCTCCAACATATCCTCTTGTCTCTTAGCATTCAACATTATTTCCTGTCTGTCCATTTCTTTCTCTCCTCCTCCTCCTCCTCCTCTCTCTTCTTGTGTGTTGACTGCTTGTCCTTTTCTTTGTGCCCCCTCACTTGTGTCTTCCAGTGTGATAAAAATAAGTCGTAATTAGTAAAATTAGACGTTCTTTTTCATGTCACCTTCTCTCTTTGTCTTTCGCTCATTCACCTCTTGTCTCACATCTCCTTCCATCCCAAATCTCAAGCTATGTCTTTCTTAATTATGTTCATTTTCTTCTCTGTCTCAGTGAAGAAAGTAAACAGGGTCAAACACTGAACTAAAAAGTGTCTGCCATCAGATGATGAGGCTATATTAACTAGCTAAATCAATCAATTGGGTGAAACTAGCTAGCATAAAACATAATGGGTGACCACACTGTAAAAAATGGTGTGTACAGCAGGCAACTTCAAGAGCTTGAAGTCTTGCACAATACGCCCAGCTTCCTCAAAAGGCATATTAGTGTTTACTGTTGCATATTAATTTAGCATCCAGAATGACTGGATACAACCCACCATGCTGCTTTATGTCTTCCTCTCTCACCCTGGAGGGGGTAATACAGCAGGATTATGAGTCCTGTGTGTTATATTTATACATCCCCCTCTTTCTAGCCCTTTTTTTTATCTCCAGCAATTATGTCTTTCACCCCATCAATCTGTCACTCAACGTCTATTTATACCCAGCGCACTGTTTTGCCAGGAGACTCGTCTGTTTGTTCATTGCTAAACACTTGACTTTTTGATCAATCCTCATTTACTTGAGATGATAACTTAAAGACAGCGAGCCCGGGTGAATGAAATCACTCTGCGGCATTAGGCAGACTTTTCGAATTTTGCTGAAATGAGTAAAGAAACACATTAAGCCGAACGTTACATTCAGCATTAACATCGACAATCTCATTGAAAAGTTGTTGTGTTGTTTTTTTTTTGCCATGTTGACATGTCTCCATATGGCTGTACAGGTGTGAGGAGATAATATGTGAGGAATCTATCACCACACTACTGCAGCCGTTGCTAGTTATTTTTTGTTTGTCCCGTCCTCTTCGGTAGAACACGGTGGGCTCGGGGAGCGTGCTGAGCAGGAAAATGTGTGCGAGAGGAGGATCAATGGAAAACGCACGAGCACATGTGCATAAAAGAAGACAAAAAAACCACACACCTATACATCATAAACACACACACACACACACACACACACACACACACACACACACACACACGCACACACAAACATTATAAATACACAGCATAAACCCAGGTGGATTTGGTGCAAGCTGTTTTTTAACTGGCAGCAACCCCCCCCTCTTCTCATCCTCCTTCCCCCCCCCCCCCCCCCCCCCCAAACCCCCCCCTTCCTGCATCCTCATCCCAGCCCTGTTCAGCAAAGCTGTCACAGCGGCGGCACTCATAATGAAGGGTAAAATATTTTATTCAGATTTATTAATTTGAAAATGAAGCATGCCTGTCGACAGAGGGACAGTTCTTCTCAATCTGTCAACGCGGAGCCACTCGGCGCTGACACCAGGATTCATTTGTCTTGTCGGCTCTGACAGTCGGATTCTCCCAGTGCTCTACGGAGAGGGATCGCCCAGGGATTTTTTGAGCTGGATAAAACACATTCCGACAAGGAACAGCCTCTTTATTAATGCAAATTAGACCAGAAAAATTCCAGCAACAGCTACTTGGCTCCAGAGTCCTGGCTCCATTCTCTGTTATTTTTTTTTTTTTTTAGGGAAGGTGGGGGGGTTTGTTGGGGGGTGGGGGGTTGGGTGGAGATGGGGTGGGGGTGTGTTAATAAAAGCAGCATCGGTGTGTTTGTGAGAATAGGGCCTGCAGGAGGACCTGTCACACTGCAGCTGTGACACTCTCCACACACATGGGACCTAGACCAAAAATCTTGGAGCCTTTCCTGCACTTTTAGGTGTCCTTTCCAGGTGTAATACCTCATGTCAAAACAATGAATAATACTTACATTCAAAACTCTACTTCTTGAAAAACCGTACCAGAAACGCAAGATATGGTTAGAATTTTAAATGAATTCACGGCGAGCGCGGGAACGTTAATTAGAGGTTAACCTATTGAGTCGCTTATCTTAAACGAGTGCATATTAGTCAAACCTCTGTGCCCTATTTTCGATCCCCTCTCTTTGCATTTAGACTTATAGATTTTTTTTTCTCTCTGCTGCATCACTGTGTGTCTATTTAGACCAGAGGCCAGCAGACTCACAAACTCTGGCTGACTTGTGCTTGCCTGGATGAGTGCAGGCGAGTTGTTGTTTTATTTCGCCGAGAGTCCTTTGACATTTATCTCTCTTCACCTGCTCCGTGACGCTGATTCCAAGTGACAGGGTCTCCTCTCGCTCCTTCTCTCTCTCTCTCTCTCTTTTCCTTCTCTGTCCTTTCTCCCCCTCACCATTTCCACATCTTCCTCTTCCTCTCTTGCACCACCACCACCCCCCTTGCCCCCCGAGCTTCTCCTTCTCCTCCATCCTTTGCTGCATCCTCCAATCCTGGGCCACTATTGGCACCGCGCAAAGTAAATTGAACTCGGTGTGCTTCTGGACCCTTAAAAAGGAAACGCTGTCAGTCAGAGACGTTTGACAGGAGGCAGCACGAGATGGGACGGGCGAGAGTGAAGACGTGCATGATGGGATTGCTCCCTTATAATGTTTAAAACAGGGACGGCCTCTCCAATCCTTCAATTACTTAAATGGACGAGATAGGGAAGGAGCGAGCGCTGCCACTGTAGCTCTACTGTAACGCTCAGATTAGTTAATTGGTTATCCGCTGGAACAAGGAAGAGGTTGTATTTCACTCAAGCAGACAGGAGGCATCACTTATTCAAGAGTCCTCCCACCGTCAATATACTGTAACATAGAGGGGCTTCTCTCTGGACTCCTGCCGTGTGGGTTTACTCTAGCTGGAAGATAGATGTAGCCACATGTGTAACCAACACAGGCTGTAGCAGTTTTCTGAGAGGCTCCATGCCCTGCAAAAAAATGGAGTACAATATCAGCCAGTGTGGTTGGCTGGCTGTTATGGGAAAAGTCATCTTAATTGCAAAGGCTCCAATACTTGACCTCACCATCAGTTCATTAACCCAGCAATAAAAGAAACCCTCATTCTGCCAGAACTACACCTGGTCTGCCCATCTGAAAACCATCGCACTTCCTTAACCCCCGTTTTTTCCCCCCAAGAGTAAACCGCCTCCGCTTTGCCACCCACTTTATCAATTGCCTTCATAATTTTAAAAGCCTTTTTTATGTTGTTGTTTTTCTCTCATATAGTAAATGGAGCCATAATTTAATATTTTAATGCATGTTAATGTGTTGTTTAACCTTCTAGCAACAATCAGGCGTCTCTAAAAGGTTAACCTTGAACGTGAGCCAGTGCAGACAGCAGCACAATAACGCGTCAATCTTTGAAAAACATCTCTGTCTAATGGATTAGTGGTTGATTGCACAGCCCCATCTCGAGGTAGATGCCGTATATATTGGATAGGCATTAAAACGAGCATTTCTCAATTTTCTCGCTGCCGGCCCTCAGGGTCAATGGATCGCTAGGGCAACAAAACGCTGAGTCAACACTCGCCTCTTAATTTATCTTGAGGTTTGATTATAGCTTCGTTTTAAGTCTCCGGCAGCTCACCAGCGCAACAAAATTTAAACAGGTTAGATTTAAAAAAGAAAAGGGACAACGAGTCTCTTTAAAGTTCAGTGAAGACATCTTTTTCCCTTTTCTCAGTGGTTAGAGTAAAAGGTGTTGTGAATACATGCTGGATGTGCACTGACATGAGAGGTATAAACAATATCGTAAGAAATATGACAGATAGCTAAAAAAGAGATGTCTTGAAATGAATGAGCGAAAGGGCACGGAGTTACCGGTGTGTGAAGGGTAACTAGACTGTCAGTAACCTTTATGTGATGGGTTGACATTGTATCTACCCTATTAAGGATTGGTCAGGTGGAAAAGTACTGATCAGGCACAGCTTAATATCCTGCTTTAAAAAGGAGAAAATTCGACAAGTTTAAGCCATTTTTTGAGTTATTTCCTTTGACCTGAGGAAGTTCATTTTAGATAGGTGGATCAATGCATTGTAAAATGTAATTATAAAAATCAGTATGTTTCATACAAAGTGCTTGTCGGAATAATCATGTGAAACCTCTTTTCTGAAACTTCTGTAACTTTACAAAACAGACAATCTGACACTAATGCCCACTTTATAAATTCTATTTTCATTCTTTGCACAGCTATTCTGTAACTTTTCATGTGTACAGCTGAGTAAAGAACCACATACAGTTTTCTATAGTAAAGGGCGAATCTGAAAGTGGGATGCAGAAATCTGGTGACTATGATGGCAGGCTGGCAGGTGGCCAGAGGAAGCATCATCAAAACTAGTTAGCTTGTAGCATACTGAGGCCTTTATTTTTCTCCTAATGCTGATAGTAGAACTATTACCTTACTACTGATACTTCTCTGATGTGTCATAGTTAAAAGCACCGTTGGGCAAGTTACTAACTCCCTGGCCGACTTCTCCAGCAGCAGGAAAATCATTAAAGACCCCTCCCATCCCGGTCAGCACCTGTTCAACCTCCTACCATCAGAACTCTAAACTCCTTAGACACGTACACATTAGAAACTCTTTTATTTTTGTATTATTCTCTCTCGTTGTACAGTGATGTACAATGACAATAAAGGCTTTCTATTTATTCGGAAAAAAAAGTAGCAAGCAGATACCCAAAATGTCAGAACATTACAAGGGTTTGTAGCTGTAATGTACTGACTGTTATCATTAACATTACTGCAACAAGTTTTTTTTAAATTGTCTAACCGTTTTGGAATTAAAGCACTTTTGAATTCCAAAGCAATAAAATATCATTATTAATGCAATAGACAGTTACATAACAGTGGAACACAACAAAGCTACTGTGCTTGCCAAAGAAGCTTTGTGTTTGACATTGTAGTAGTTTATCTGTCAGTCGGTCGCTTGAGTCCCAAGCTTCCTCAGTTTATCCACCCATCCACACATCTGTCTTTATCCCCTGTTCTGTTACCGGAGGCTCGGGCCTGAAAAGGTGCATGTGAGATGCCTGTGATACACTACTGTGACAGTGGTTGAGCAATGGGCCTGTCTTGTTCTAGGGCCCCTGCTGAAGCACAGTTCCCTTTTGTTCTGTGATGTATTGATCCTTTCAGACCTCCTCCCGAATGTACTCCACTGGTGCTCACTCTGCTCAAACCAGCTTGTGGCATGGATCTTCCATTTTCATGCTTGCTCACACAGTAACTAGAGTACAGAGCCTCTCCAAAAACTTAGACACTTTTTTCTACCTACTTATTAATGACTTTGCGAACAATTAAAGGTGACCTATTATGCTCATTTCCAGGTCTATAATTTTATTCTGGGACTCCACTGGGACTCCACTAGCTTTGCATGGTTCACAGTTAAAGAACCTCTTTATTTATCTTACACTGGCCATTTATGCGGCACCTCAGTTCAGCCTCTATCTCTAACAGGTAGTTTTAGCTCCTGTCTCTTTAAGGACCCCCCCTCTTGATGAGCCCACTCTGTTCTGATTGGCTAGGTTTCCGGAAGCCTGTTGAGTTCTGTCGATGCAAACCCAACATTTACTGCTTTACTGCTTCGTATTAAAAGCTTTCAAATAAGTAAATAACTGGGAACCTTTATTGTGAATACTTTACAGGAAATGAAATATTATATTTGTTTGGAAGTTGAGTGAAAGAAAGACACAACTTGGTAAATAGGTATACTCCATTCAGTTTTCTAGTCTCTCAACTTTATACAAAGTACTGTCGATGGCCTGGTTTATGTTGGTCATCATGCTCATAATCTAAAGCTTTGCTGTGCTTGCTTTACTTGACAAATGCAGCTAACATTAACTACATTAAACTAGCATTAGCCAACGCGTTAACTAGCTTTGCTTTATCCACCAGTATTAAATTGAGACTGTTTCATAACCTTAAAAAAACTCCTTATAAATGCTTAAAAACCTGTATATGTATTTGTTACTTTAGACTTTCTCTTGTCTCTCTTGTCGGTCATATCATCTTCATCCTTTAAAGGATTTTAACAATTCATGGATTGAACCGATCGATGATAGATCATACAGGCAGAGCCATTGATTGTGTCTTCCTTGCATCCTCAGGAATGAATGTCTCATAAAAACATGTTTTAGGGGGTTGATAGTGTTTGCATTTCCTAGTGGTCTCATCACACTGCAGTATCCAGTATATTTTCACATAAAAAGGAAGATTCCAGTGGAGCAGCTAGTGTCGCTTATTGCCAGACTGCTCAGAGAACAACCGACATGTCATCTCACTTGCAGCCATGATGACTCACCGGTGGTATTACAAAGAATTGTTAATGTATCTAATACTGAAGCTTAAATCAGACTCACCTCCCTACTGTCTAATAATAACAAGCTTCTATGAAAGTAAATTGAAACTATTTTCTTCACTCACTTCTGTTCATATAGTTGCTGTGTTGTATGTTTGGAAACAGAGCAGACATGGAGCTCTCATGCATTCGTTTCTCAGTCGAAACATATTAGAATCAAAGAGAGGGTTATGTGTATGAATGCGTTCCATTAGTGCTGCCTCCACACTGGCCAAAAGCTGTGCACGATGAAAGGGAGGATTTATCTGCGCAACCTCATCACATGGTGTGACCCGGGGCCTGGAGTAGAAAGGTCTCTCTCTCAGGTGCCATGGAAACCAGCCCACCTCTGGCTGCTTGTCCTGTCGTCCTCCAGTCACCCTCTCTACTTCCTGTGCAGATATCTGCCTGACACTCTGTGGAGGCTTCTCAGGCCTGTTAAATATTTGAGTTAGTTTTTTAAAAAAAAGGTGATTCTAAAACTGGGAGAATCCTGTTTTGTTGGGATTTTAAGCAGGCTGCTATTGATATATAGAACCAGAGCTGAAAGCATGAATATATTGTAGAATATTGCAATGTGCTACAGGGCTAAGATATGATCAATACATTTCTCAACCTTGCGATGAATCTTTCACTATCTTCCTTTCAAGTCAATGAAACCAGTGAATATGTGTTTTTTATGTCATGATGTGCAGTATCATATTAGGAAAAGCACAGGTGCTTTAATAACATTAATAATAGTTTGCTTCAGTACGGTGAGCCAGCATGCACAAAACCAGGACCCTGAAACCAAAGTAGCTACATGGAAATCAGCCTTCATTCATTTTATTATTTACACCTGTGCTTCTCCTACTGTGATATGTCAAAATGTCATGTGGAAAAACCCCCGGTCCCTGTATGATGGACCAAACATGACTTACCGTGTATGGAGTATGTAAATAAAAAACCACAAAGACATTGAGAAATACCAAGCCAAAACCATGTAAGCTAGTTGAATCGCATCTCTAAATTCCTTATAGATGTGAGGTGTATGTCTGTGTTGAGGACTCCAACCAATGATCATTTTCATTATTGATTATTACTATTAATCTACTAATTATTTTCACAATTAATCTATGAATAATTTTGTTTATAAAATGTTAGAAAATAGTGAAAAGTATTTTAGTTTCCCAGAGCCAAGGTTGTGTCTTCAACAGTGAAAAACTCAATGAAATTCAGTTATCTACCATCACCATTAAAGGTTGAACCAGTGATTTCTTTCAAGCACAAAAATCTAATTGTTTGCTTGAAAAATTAGCAAAAGTTGAATCGATTTTTTTAAGTAGTTGCAGATTCATTTCCCGTCCATTCACTAATCTATTAATCGACTAATCGTTTCAGCTCTATCTGTATTAGCCCTGTGATAGACTGGTGACCGTTCCAGTGTGTACCCTGCCTCTTTCGCAAAGAACCCCACCAACCCTGCATAATGGTTTATAAAATGAATGGATTAGGGTTGGGTTCCATTCTTGTTCCCAGTTGGCAAAACACCTCGATTACCTAAACTCTGACTTTCTGACTTTAATCAAACATTTTTTCATACCTTCATGCTCTTTTTTGCTAGCAAAGAGTAATATATTCACTGATGGTAGATTACATCAGCTGTCTCTCATTAACATTAATACCGTAATGACTCAAATGAAACACTTAACTGTTGCCTCATTAACATCTAATATCTCTCTATCATCCCTGACACAGGATGGCCAATTATAAAACACATACAAAGGTTAGACTGACATTCATAGAATTTGCATACTGAAGGTAAAAGCACCAATGGAAGAAGCATTTAAAACCTTTGGTTAAATCAAAGTTGCAGTAAAAGTATCAAAAGTAAGTACTCATTATAGAAAAATATCCCAGTAAGTGCTATACTATATTTCCTATATATTTTATATTATAGAAATATTATTACTAATGCATAATTGTTTAAGCTGCATTGTAAAAGTTGAAGTATAAAGTGGAATGATTAAAATAAAATGGCAATAAGACTATATAAGACCATACAATAACGTATGGTGCTTGAGTCAATGTAGTTATAGGTAATAGATAATATCATATAGAGTTCATTTATTCCAAACTTAATTTGAAGTTTAATTTATTGAATTATCACATTATTTGATCTGATTTTTTTAAGTATCAATTTTATTTCCACATGTCAGGTTTTGTCTTCCATACCAGCGCATTGGAAGCTCTACAGTGCAGAAGTGCGAGGGCCAAAGCTGCTGCTCTGTACTTCACCTGGGCGTTATATTTGCCACCAATGTTACAGGCTGCCTTAGTTACTTTTAATAACTGTGACAACATCACAGAATCCCACTAGTGTGGCTGGTACTTTGGCATGGAAAATTCATGTATTCAGCCCCACGCTCCATAATATATCGTTTACGTCTCCGCTGCAAATTAACCATTTTACAGGACGTCTATTAGCATTTTCTGTTTTATCACTAGTGAGTAGCTTATCATATATCAGCCTGGCAATGAATGGATGAAGATCACTGGCAGCTATGTGATTTGTTTGCCTTGCCATGTAGCCTGAAAGAATCAGCATATATTTAGATTTCTAAATGCCCTGCTAACGTAACTTAGCAGATGTTGGGGACTCATATGGATGTTGGTGTAACAGAGACCCCCTCAGGTATTCTCATTATTCTACTACTGAGCAGATGGCAGGGAAACTTACCACACTTACCATTATCCATCATACATATTCTGCTCCAAATTTACATAGCCGGTGCTGTACAGGAGCTCCTACAGGGAGAGTAGCTAGCCCCAGGATTGAGCTGCAGCTCCACCTGAGGCTCAGAAGACAGTCTGAGATGTCACTGCCGCTACACCTCAAACTCAAATATGCTAATAGTTGTACAGAGAAATTCCAATGGGTGCATCCCAGTTGTATACTTTGAATTGTAAGGAAGCAAAAAAATCTGCAGTTTAATATCAATCAGGACATGTTTTCTTTTGAAAGAGACTTAATAAGATGGTAAAATTGTGTTTTTTATTGTAATCAGGCATGTTTGCATATACAGCCTGTCACTCATCAGGAAGTTTCAGAATTGATGCTTAAACAATCTGGTAGTCTTTCAACGTCAAATGACTCTTTGAACTCGTAAAAGCCCTGAAAACCTGTTCATACCGTCACTGTGAGTAATGGGGTCCTGCACAATTCTCAAAAATTCCAAAGTTGGAACAGTTTGGGTATTTCCAATGTGTTTGTGTTTTTGTTTGTGCTTTTTTTTAATGGTTTGAAATGAATGGGACTCCGTTGGAGAAAAGTGATGTCACATATTTCTGTGCAAACTTGACAGTTGAGATAAAAACCTTTGACTATTAAACTCTTACAAAACTATGTTTTTGCCTAACTGTGATTTTTGTGTATTTAGTCATGAATACTTAAAGGTACCCTGTAGAATTTTTGATTGCTAGTAGCGCTATGAAGCAATGTTTTTATGTTTTATGGTTTTATTTGTGGGTCCCTGTTTGGTTAGCTCTGGTGCACATGCAAGAGGACGCACATGTATTCAAACTAGCACATGGGTGACACCATGCGCATTCCTGCCGATGATTTCGTGTTATTCTAATGATGTACAGGCGGTCAAGAGACGTAGCAAGGCAGGGAAGAAGAAGATTGCTAACGAGTCAACACGAATATAAACAAAACAGGTTTCGAAATGATCCTAAAATTCAGCTTTGTGAAGGTTTTTATAAGAAAAGAAATGTATTCATGTTTGTTAGAGCTTAATGACACTGTGTGTTTTGGTGAGTAACACTGAAACTTTGTTTACAGGAAAACTTCATAGGGTACCTTTAATTTTATAAAGAGAAGATTTGAAAAAAGTTTCTACAGGCTTCAAATCTATTCAGTATATGTCAGTATATTCAATAAGGTGTTCACAGTCAATTTCACTATAACTACTGTATATTTATTAACCATGCCTCAGTTACAGAGAGCCAGCCACTGTGGCGCTCTGAGGTATTTACATATAGTTTATTCCTTACTTTGTGTGTCGCACATACACATCCAGGCTGGTGATTTGCACAGCGCTGTTCATATTTAAGTTGCACACTGGAGCTTTTTTTTGCCCCTCCTCCTCTTCCTCCTCCTCCTCCTCCTCCTCCTCTATTCCCTCTGAATGGCTCTCAGTGGCAGAGGAGAGCAGCGGCAGTGAGGCAGCGCTGGGCCTGAAGGGCACTTTTCAGCCTGGCCAGACACACTCGGGCCTTGCTGCTTGGCTGCGCAACATGGGTCACCGCCTTACATTAGGAGGACCCTGCCAAAGTCAGCCAAGCGGAGCCCTGCAACATACCTGAAAATGAATGAACAAAGTCGATGCTCCACTGCCTGCTGCAACAAAACAAGCATGTTTTACTGTCCGATTCTGTTTCTCATATCATGTGATCTCAACATGAAATATTTATGACATCACAAAGGTGTTTGAACTATATGTTTATCACCAGATGGATTTTTCTCATCATAAATCTTTTGAGTGCATTATTTAACCACTAATTTAAACAAATGAAAGGGCTGGCCAATAGTTTTGATTAGTGTAGCTTACATCTTGGCACATCATGGAAATGAAATAGTCTCCTGTGGAGCCAGTGGGGGCCCTTGCTGAGGTCAGAAGGGGAGACTAAAGCAGACCTCTTGTGTCAGCCACTATTATTTATTTGGAGTTCAGGCTCTATCCATCACCGTGTTGTCACTCTGTACCGTCTCCCTGCTTGTAAAGGCGGCAGCCACATCTCCCAGCTTCTCCTCTGCATCCCACCTTTACAATCCAATGATCGACGTTTCATGAGAGGCACCTCAAGGTGGGGCTAAATGGTCTTATATTCCCAATCATGTCGCGTAGGCGGAGTCTGACTCTCATGCTCCTTGCTATGGCTCTGCCTGCCCAGCCTGTACTGTACATGACAAAAGCAGGAGGATGGAGTGAGTGAAATAAATCCACACTTCTTATTTCTCACAGCCACTTTTTTGGGGGGTCATTTGGCAGGAAGAGGGGTTTTTTGGATCACTGCGCAACATTACATGAAATCGTGTCCTAGTTCATGTTAGTAGTAGAAACCAGCAGCCTATCTCTCCTCTTTCTTTTTTACGCACAGCCTACTCCAGTGAAGGCAGCAGCAGTTCAGATCAGATTTCACATTCAGCTCCGACCAGCTGAGAGAGAGACAGCAAGAGAGCAGGAGGTCCGTTTCTCCGCTTTTCCACCTCCGATTCCCCTTCTTTCAGCGCCAGAAAAAAAAAGCCCCTGCTTGGAAGAACCGGGTGCACGGCGCAATATATTAAAAGCATCACCGGGATATTTTTTTTTTCTTCCCTCTTTCCTTTTTTTTTTCTTTTTTCTTTTATGTATTTTTGCAGGATTTCAGCAGCGAGAGCGCCACAGAGAATTAGATAGAGGGAAGAAGAGATGGACGAGCAGCCGAGGTTGATGCACTCTCACACGGGGGTAGGCATGGCGGGGCACCCCGGCCTGCCGCAGCATATGCAGGAAGGCACCGGAGGATCGGACGGCGACGGAAGAAAACAGGACATTGGAGACATTTTACAGCAAATTATGACCATCACAGATCAAAGTCTGGACGAAGCCCAAGCCAGGTAAAAGCTGTGCTGTTACCAGCCTCATCTTCCACTGTCAGGAGGAGGAGGAGGAGGAGGCGGCAAACTGGGAGCAATTATATAAAAATAAAAAAGAAAGCAAAAAGAAACATTTTTTAAAATATATATATTTAAAAAGAATAATATTGGCAACGTAGTGCAGTGTAGATTAAACTATAAACGCACGCAAACAAACTGTGGAGAACAACATCTGCGTGCCTGCAAATCATAGTTTACTTCACATTCAAATAAGTCAACATCTGGATTGCTTGTAGAGAAAATCAAAGAGTGTGAATATGGCGTTTATAACAGTTACATGCCAACGTGTCACTTTCATCCTAACACCTTAAATACAGTCACGGTGCGTTTACTGCTCAACGTAAATATAGTTGCTGTTATATCCTCCATATATGAAATATAATAACTGAGCAACAGTAGCTTACAGAGTAAATGGAGGGGAAAAAGCAATGTAACTTTGTCACTTGTGTAACATAATTTAAGATTTTATGGATTATTATTAAATACAAATGTTATTCACGTTAAAATTGGTGAAGCTGCAAATGACAACATTTTTAAAATGTTAAGTTACACGTAAAAAAAAAAAAAGCATTTAATATCTATTTTTTTTAATAATATGATAACAGCAGAATAGGTAAAGCTTCATACATGTGCACACAGGTACAAATGGATAAAGGTTACAACAAAGAGGCTGCAGCACATGTGTGTACATATACAGGTGTTTGTGAAGCAGCTTTAATATTTGGTGCCTGCAACATCTTATTAATCCAATATATACAATTTCAGAAGGTATTAAGTAGGCTAGTCTTGCTAGAGGTTGAAAACATTTTTTTTTTCTTTGCTCATGAAGCCACTTTTTCTGTTGCAGGAAACACGCTCTGAACTGTCACAGAATGAAGCCAGCTCTTTTCAATGTCTTGTGTGAAATCAAAGAAAAAACAGGTGAGTTCATATTTAATTCTGCTGCTCTAATAAGAGATGCTTCGCCTTTGTTATCTCCATACTTGAGAGAAAATATCATAAGTCTTTTTAAGCAGGTAGGGTAGATATGAGTGCAAGCAGTATTTTTTTTCACTAAAGGAGCTTTAAAAAAAAAAGGAGAAAGACACAGCAGCAGCTCTGTGTGGGCTATTTTATCATGAAAGGATCATTTGCAGACTCAAATACACATTGGAGAAACCTGATGTTGGATATTCAGTCACAACACAATTCACCATATAAATTTCACTGACATGTAAGATCTGCTTCCTCATATAGGCATAAAATCTGCACCTTTTTAAAAAACAATTTTTAAGGAACTGCGGACAATTACCTCAAAGCAGTCCTTATCAATTTACATGTCAAAATATGAAGGGGTTTTTTTTTGTGGGTTTTTTTTGGATGGTATTGTGGAATAATAGAGTATTGAGCAAAATTGTCACAAGCACGTTCACGTCTCCCCTTGTGAGTTAACTGTCAAGTCTGGTGAGCACGTCTCTTTCCATTCTGTATTGTGTGTCTATTAAAGCGGTTGTGAGAGAGCGTGTCAGCAGAATAATTGCTAGGAGAGAAATAACGTAACATAGGAGGGCGTAAGTCATGTTTCCGAATCATTTTCCCACCGGTGACATTTTTGAAATTGGCACAGATAGAATCCAGTAGCACTTCAAGACCGATAGCGTGCATCTCATCTTTTATTTTCCTCTCTTCACGCTGATGTGCTACAGTATATATAGGACTCTTTTGGAAGTTAACGCAGCTGAGATATTGAGTTGCCAAAGCATGGCAGTTTGTGGCGTGAGGCGGTGCTTTTTTTCTGTACGTTTCACACCTATTAGTGCATGAAATGAAATGGAATGGATGGAGGATGAGGACGATATTGTTTTCATTGTCTCCCAAAAACTTGCTCTTGCTCATACTTGACCTTTGTGGAAGGTGAAGACTGGCTCTGTTTATATTGTGTGGGTTTTTTTTTTGTTGTGTGTGTGCGTGCATCCCGACCCTCGTCTAGTGTTTTCATTGAGGTTTTCATTGAAGTTCACCTCGCTGCTTAACCCCCCCCCCCCCCCCCCCCCCCCACACACACACACACACACACTCCCCACCCCAAAAAAACCCCGGCAGTTTATCTTGAATTGGCCGCTGCCTCAGGAGAGAGCAGGGGGCCTTTTGAAGCCTGCTGGCTCACTCTTCTTTTTTGTTGTCTTGGTAGGTTTTTTTTTGGAGGGGGGGGTTGGAGTGACACAGTTATGCATAGTGTTTTACTCCCTGGCGCTTCTAGGAGTTCATCCAAAGTTCGGCTCTGCTGAGAGTACAAAGTAACTTGGACCTCTTCCTGCCTGCACACCCATTCTTCTCTCTTTCAGCTGGCAACCTAATACAAGGTGCAAGCTTATGGAGCTTTACACAAGAGATATGGTGCTTGTCTTGTCGTAGACTTCCATTTTTAATCCAGTTGGCTTTGTTGTAAGGTTAAGTGAGAAATCTTTCACTTTCACTGCAATTTATACAGCTGATACAGTTTATTTGGAAGTTTGACTAAACTTATTTTTATACTCTTAATACTATAAGGTCCTCTCTTTGCTGTCATCACGATCACTGAACAGTAATTGTGCTTCAAACTCTATTTCATCTTCGGCAATCTAAAAGATGGAGTGTTAATAAGCTCCATGTCCACATAGCAGAAAAAGTGTCTTTTATGTTACCTGCACACATGTGTAAGTGTCTGTTTCACTCATCAAATAGAAAACATACAGTATGACCGGAGTCACACATGGACTTGATCATCATTATTTTAAATATTTTTTCAGAGGTCAAGATGTTAAAGTAAAGTTTATTCCCTTTGTATAGTCGGCCAGTGGACTTAACTGGTGATATTACGAAGCAGTCATTTTTGATTATGTCTCAAATAAAGATGCCACTTCTGTTCTGAACATCAATATTATGTTTTAGAAGAAGTCGCAGCTTGTTGCTCCCTCTAGAGGCTCAGTCTCCTTTATAAATTGAGTTAAAACATACTTCAAGTGGCTGAAGAGGTTTATTATTAAATGTTTGAGAATTTTTAATTTTAATTGTATTATATTTCAAATTTAGTATTAGTTAGTACTTTAGTTACGATAGCCTGGTTAATATAGAGTAACTTTTCAAATGTATTACAGTTGGCTGCATGAGTGAAAGAAGGTTTTATTTCTGTATACACAACCTTATGGCCTTGATGGAAGGTTAAAAATGAATGAAAACACAGCTTGGGTGAATTAGTTTGAGTGGCGTACACCTCATTGTTATTTTTACATCAAACTTTAGCTGCTATTCACTCTTCTGTTTTACCAGATGCCTCATTTTCAATTTTTTTGCTGTAACAGCTGTAGTTTGCACCGCTGTAACTTTGTCCCCGAGTGCCACCTCAGTACAGAGACAGTGTGTATCCACAGAGCTGCTGCCTTCTTGTGTATATTTTCCATCCCTGGTTGTCCCTGGAGCAGCTGACAGCACCTGCAGGACACAATGCCAGTGTTGATCTAGGGTCTGAACTTCTGACCCACTCTGTGTATTTTTCCTGGGATGAAGTGAGGGATGGCCAACAGAAATATTGTGCAGTATAAACAAGCACAATGGTGCAGCGACACCCGGGAGGAAAGAAGAAGGAAGGAAGACTTAATTTAAACCAAAGCCTAAACATTTTTTCTTCTTTTTTTTCTCATCTTTTTGGACAGATTGGGATGGTTTTCACCCAGTTTCATTCCAGGCATATTTTGGTTGTCTTTTTACTTCAAAGGAATGCTGTTTTTCAGACGCTGCGCATAACTCTGCATGTGTGTGTGTGTGTGTGTGTGTGTGAGTATGTGTGGCATAGTGCATTCCCAAGAAGAGACGAAGTATAAAAATATATTGAAGCATATTAATAATATTACTGTATGTGGAGCAAAGGTAAAAACAGCTGTAGTTGTGGTTTGTCTGTGTTAGCTTACATCCTAGCAACGCTGGTATAATCTGTTAGGAGAGTTTCTCACAGAGACTTTCCAAAAGTACATCCAAACAATTTGACTCTGCTGCTTTATGCCATGATATCAAATAATATGACACGGCCTCATATAAATATCCTCTCCTTTCTATCTATAAATCTATCTAGAACCGATATTTTTAAGGTGCACTTTTTTCTTCGAGGTTTTCACCATCAGTTTTTTTATGATTGATGAAAAGGCCTCTTTAGATAAGCAAATGCTTGACAAACTGATTTGGAAAATGAGCCGCCTTGACCTCTGTAAACACTTCACTAACGTCATAAATCTCTGGCAGTGTCAAACAAAACCACTCCTTGACTGAGCTGCTCAGTAAATGTGCTGCTCTGACTTGCTGTTTAATTTTTTTCCCTCTCAACCTCAACAAAAGGCCAGCTTTCTTGTGGCCTGTGTTTGTGTAGTGTAAGGTTTCAAGCCTAGGGGATCCTCCATTTATAAAAATGACTAGCCGAGTGATGTAATGTTATTTTTTGAAGGGTGAAAATAGGGTGTTTTACAGAGGGCAGCCGAGTAGTGTTTGACAGGATGAAATGAGCCAGAGGTCTGATTATGGAAGGTGCATAGAAGCCTACACTAAATTGACTTGTCAGTCCATTCAGATGTTTGGCATCTGCCTTTTTGTATTACAGAGGCTGAATTCAGCTCAGCCCTACATGTTACCGAATAAACATTTTGAAGCAACCGGGTTTGATTTCAACTTGAACTTTAATACAGTGTGGTAGTCTGGGTTTTGGTCTGTTGGATGGACTAAACAAGACATTTGAAGATACCCCGTCGCTCTAAGAACTTCTGGTTGCCATTCACATTTTTATAGAGCTGAAACCATTAGTTAAATAGTTGGCTGACAGAAAATAAATCGACAACTGATTTGATTTTTTTTTTTTTTTTAATTCCCCTTCTCCATTACTGAAGATTTATGAATTTTAGACTGTTGGTCAGACAAAACAAGACATCTGAACTTTTGGAAACTGTGTTGGGCATTTTTCCACTATATTCTGATAGTTATAGAGCAAATTATTAATAGAAAAAAAAACGATCAGCAGATTAATCAATACAGACAATAATCACTAGCTTCATCCCTACATTTATAGATTAAGACTAGGTGATTGTTGTATTGATGGAATAAAGCATTGACAGAATAATCAAGATGATTGAAAACAATCAATCGAGGGTGCAGCCATCGATTATCACTATCAACATTCAAGATTCCTTTTTCATTGCATCTCATTATAGAAGTATGAGAGTGTCAAATTCTCAGGTTTCGGCTCCTCGACATTGCAGCAACAATAGCAATGAAGTAAAAATAGAAATACAAATTTGAATAATATGAATAATATATAGTGTGTGTAAAATGCTGTGTATGTACTAAAAATAGTACTAGAAAAGTAGTAGTAAAAAAATACAATAAAATAAACATATAAATAGTCTATATAAAAAGCTGTGTGTGTGTGTAGGTCCTGCCTTAATTAATGTGCATATATATATATATATGTTTGTGTGTGTTTGTGTTTAAGTATGCACAGCTACGTCTGTGTGTGTGTGTGTGTCATAGAGAGACAGGCAACAGGCCGTTAGTGTCCATTATTCATAAGCTTGGTGGAAAAAACTGCTTGGTGGAAAAAAGCCTGCTGGTCCGGGGCTCGAGGCAGTGGTACCGCTTGCCAGACAGCAGGAGCTGAAACAGTCTGTGGTTGTGGTGGCTGGGCTGTTCGATAATCCTGCAGGCTTCACTGACACACCGTCCATTGTAAATGTCCTGGATGGAGTGACGTTCACATCCACCAATGCTCTGGGCTGTCTGCATGACCCTCTGCAGCGCTTTGAGGGCAGTGCAGTTCTCATACCAAGCAGTGGTGCATCCAATCAGGATTCTCTCGGTTGTACCTCTTTGAGAGGCCCTCAGGATTTTGGGCTCTATGCCAAACTTTTTCAGCTGCCTGAGATGGCTGCTGTGCTTGTCCCAGGTGAGGTCTTTGTTGATTTGAACGCTGAGGAGCTTGAAGCTGCTGACTCTCTACAGCAGACCCATTGATGGCCTCTCCTCCTGTAGTCCACAATCAGCTCCTTGGTCTTATCGATGTTGAGCGAGAGGTTGTTCTCCTGGAACCACTGTGTCAGGTTGTTGACCTTTCCACTGTAGGCTATCTTGTCATTGTGAGAGTACAGGGAATATAGGAGGGAGCTCAGGACACATCACTGGGAGGCTCCTGTGTTGAGGGGCAGAGGTGATGGAGCGACTAGACAGGCATTAAGTCCAGGAACCAGGTGCATAGGCTAGGTATCTGAGCTTGGTGTCTACTGCCGTCTACAAACAGCATCCTCACAAGAATTCCTCTTCTCCAGGTGGGTTAGGGCAGTGTGGGGTGTTGCGGCTATGGCGTTGTGGATCTGTTTTGTTGGTAACCAAATGGTGGATGACTTGAAGCAGAAAGGAACCACCAATATGGAAAAAGAGAGGTTGAATATGTCCGTAAAAACACCAGCAACTTGCACTACATACGCTCTGATCGGCTGGCCTGGGATGCCATCTGCCCCGGCCGCTATGCCGATGTTGATGCAATGAAACAACTTGCACACATCAGCATTGTCGGTGACCAGAGCATTGGTCGTGTCAGCGGTAGCGGGGGTTCTCTCCGGGAGGTTGGTGTTAGCAACTTCGAAATGGGCGTTAAAACTATTTAGCTTGTCCAGGAGGGAGGCAGCGATGTTAGTTGTACAGCTGGGCCTCCTTTTAAAGACTGATATTGTGTATAGTTCCTGTTTCATACTATGTGAGTCATTACAGAGTACACAGTACTGTTGATCTGTGGTTTCTGGTTTGGATACACCCAAACTGTTTTGTGGGTACAACATCCTCTACGACTGCTTCTATGTACTCGTTGATGTTGTTATGTGACGAATCACAAATCACCTCCCAGCCCACATGATCAAAACATTCCTGCAATACATTGTGCAATGGTTCAGACCAGCAGTAGATTATCTTAACCATGGACACTGCTTGCTTCAGCTTCTGCCTATAGGTTGGCAGGGGCAAGAGGGAGTGATCCAATTTGCCAAACGGAGGAAGGGTTAGAAGGCTTTGCGGAATGGAGAGTAGCAGTGGTTGAGTAAACTTCCCATGTGTTTACATCAATGTATTGAAAGTAATTTGGTAATACTTTCTTTAGAGATGTTTGGTTGGAGAGGTTGGTCCTCTCTGGCCTCCGGCTGTATGTTTTCCATGTTGCTGATTGTCCCATACTGTTCCATGAGTGCCTGGTCTGTTTTGGCTTGTGGTGGGACATACACAGCTGTCCCAACATTAGCTGTGAACTCCATAGGCAGTCAGAATGGTTGACACAGGAACATGAGCTATTGTAGGTCGCTTTTTTGTACGACTTTTGGAATAAACAATAAATATTCCAGTTTTTAGCTACCTATATTAGTAGCCATATAGCACACTGGCCACCCATCATGACTCAGGAGCAGTAGTCTAGCGGACCGCCAAAGGCAAGGATCTCAAATAAGTCTCTTATTTTAATGGTGCTATTACTACCCTCAAATTGAAGTGGACATATTTGCGGCACATGAATACATCCATGATAATATGTTGGCTTTCAAGCGTTTCAAGTGTACGTTACATGAACACCATTGCTAGTAGCAACAAAATGACCCCACCATGTTTCCTCTTTTTTTAAATCGGTATTTCAGTGTTTAGGAATGTGAAAAGTACCAAACTAAGATTAACAGCCTGTATGGGAGGCTAGGAGAAGTAAAGCGAGACAAGGAGGCAGGGATCATTTCAATCCCTGTCCAACACAACATTTGGAAAAGGGTTGTTGTACAAAAAATCGGGAGCAGAGAAGAAATTTGAGAGCAGACGTTTCACGAGCACACTGAAGCAGTGTTAAAGCAGGAAATATGTGCAAGCAACAATATATCTGAGTGCAAGCATACAGTTTGAGCAGAAGCAGAGCAAATCTCAGCGCAAGCAGGGACTATTTGAGTGCGAGGGCAGGGTTTCAGGGGGGAAAAAAATCTAAAATCTGGATGTGAAATCAATAAATCATGCTCTCAAATTGAAAGACCACGCTCTTGAATAAAGATAGGAAAGAAAGCCCCATTATACCGAATAAAATAGAATGTCTTCCACATTTTCTGGTTGGCTAATTGGTGCTAATCTCAACTTAATTTCATTATTAAAAAGCCATTTTAAGGAGTATCTGTAATAACATTTGTGCTTGTAAGTGTACACCAGCAGGCAGGGATAGTGAATGTTACCTTCAGTGTATACTAGATGTCTGCTCTGATGGCGAGCGTTGTGTCACGGGACCGTGCCTCTCTCGGTGGACAGAGGGACGACTCTTTAATACTGTACGTGCTTGCTTTTGTCTCCCTCTTATCCTTCCTCCTCAATGCTGATACAGCAGCATTCAGGGGGAGAGAAATGCCAAGCTCGCCGCCACAGCTGTTTCCCCAATCTCTCTGCTTAATCATCCACCAAGAGAAAGGAAGAGCCAAAGTCTAATTCGGCTCAGAGGATGTAGACAAGTGGGAAAAAAATGTGTTTTGATTAGCTGACATAAGGCTTGTCCTAGGTTTTTTTTTTAAACTTTTTTTTTTTTTTTTTTTTACAGTATTTGATACAGAATCCTAATCACAGAATCATCAGTGAGTGACAGCATTGTAAATGGTGTGTTAATATCATTACAGTATAGAACAATGTGGTTACATTATACATTATGCAAATTGTCAGTCACCTAATTGATACATGTTAATCATATTAAGGAGCTTAATTATAGGAATCTTACTGTGCTGCGTTTGTTAATTAACACCGACATCACATGTACGAGGAAAGTGATCTATTTTTTTCTTCCAGAAGTTTCTCTGCCATGATAGTGTCGTCTCATCCTCGTGAAAAGGAATGACTAAAAGCACTATATCATTTTTATGTTTTTTAACTGATATATTTTCCGAAGTTTCTGACCTGATTAATGTTTTTTTTCCCTCTTCGCTGAAGGCCACTGAAATGCTGTTTGCAGAAAAAAAATTACATTTAGCTCCAAGCAGCCCTGCCAGTGTGGAGATTACAGAATGAAGGCAAGATCCAAGTAGACTTGTAAAAGAGCGCGGGCTTCAATCTTTTACCTGAATGTCGACTCCTGTGCTCAACGCTGAGAAACGATTGCTTAAATATCACCGTTCTGCCATTTACCTCGTTCAAGGCTCTCTTTGCAATCTCAGTCCCTGCAGGTTTGGTCTGCCTTTTTTTCTCTAAACCGGCCTCCTTAATATGTTACGAATTTAATCAAGTCTGCAAATTTGTTATGCACGTTAAATTGAACATGCAATGGCACATTTGAATGTGGTTGTCATACCAACCCCCCAGGAGTTCATTTTCTATAATGTAGTGTTTGGAATCTCATTTCCTCCACTCTCCCCTGCTGCTACTTGCAGACGCCACCTCCAGGCTTCCACTGTATGTTCGCTATGAAAGAGGCTCGGCTTCCACAGCTTTCAAACACTGGAGGGAGGGAGAAAGAAAAGAGAGAGGGAGAGAGAGGCCTCTCTCCACGTAGTGGAAATGACACAAATTAATATACACTACTTAAACCAGACCAAGATTAATGGTTCCCTTTCGCTGCAGCTTAGTCCCACTGTCAGTTGCCGGGTGCTCGTTGGACAAAATCAACACTAATCAACATTTATTCCACTTTTGCCCTGGGCTCTCAGGAGTCTGGCAGGACTGCATGCCCCCCTCCTCCACCCCTCTCCCTTCCCTCCCAGCAATCCACCCCTCCCTTCGTCCGTCTCGCTACGCTTTTCACCTCTCATCCAGCTCCTCCATACATCACCCTCCTCACACCGCTCGGCTCCTCAGAAGAGAGTGCGCCCCCTCCTATCAGGCCACATTAGAGTCATGATAGATTTTCTCTTTTCATTTGCATCTGATATTTAACACAGCAAAGCAGTTGCTCTGTCACTTTACAGTACAAGTGTGTGCGTATGTGTGTGTGTGTGTGTGTGTGCATGTGGGGACTGGGGAGAGGGGCTTTTGTCCATGTATGTTTTTAAAGCAGTCATTCCAGTCAGTAATTTTATCTGCACTCACTCGCCACTGCATTATGAGAAACAGGATATGCGTTTGCTGTTCGGTGCTGAGTGTGTGTCAGGTAGTGTATTTATACAACATTTCATTGTCTGGAAAGAAGTATTTTAGATTGCCCACTTCTGGGAAACTGAAATCCAAGGTCCTGCTAGAAGATAAACTTGTCACATTTTCTAAACAACTATACATTTTATCTTCAACATATGCAAGGTTCAATTTCAATCTGAATTGAATTTCAACACTGTATATTCTAATTTCTTTTTTCCAATGACTGGCAGTGGTGGCATCCAAAGATCTGCTGACTTTTCTCTCAGCTAATCAGCCACCCCTCCTCACAGAGGAACATTAAGCCTTGCGCAAAGGCTCATAATTAGCTGGGCTAATGCAGGCCACTATTCCACTGCTGCTACTCATCTCTTTGTCATTTCACTCACTCAGAGAAAAACACTCACAGAGGAACGATTATCAAGAAACAAGTCTGAAATTAAACAGTGTCTTTATCTTTGCTGTAGATGTGAGTGTAGTTTACATCAGTGTTAGAGAAAAAACAAGGAATGCATTACTGAGACATATCCACTGCGATTATGTCAACAGAGTGTCAGTATTTTCATTCTTATCATTATTATGAGTTCTGTATGCGTTTGTTTTGCAGTAATAAAGCAGAAACAGATTCATCATATAAGCTAACGTAATTTTTGAATGTTAATTTTTGAATTTATGATTAAAAAATACACATTTTTTGTAGTAGCTAATGATATCTCTAATGTAGTGATTTTTTTTATATAAGTGGCATTCCTCTTAAAATAGCTGTTGTAAGGAAAAAAACATCTAAATCCAAAGTAGTTCAAGCTAACTTCGCTAACACTTAGCACCGGAGCGGAGAGCACTGAAGCAGCAAACATCAAACTTCTATTTCCTTTAAGGTTTGTAATGCAGTCAGCTAAAGTTAAACTTGAGACTGTTTGTAAAGGTTTTTAGGGACAAAAAAATACAAAATTTCCCCTCAAACTGGATAGTAGAGAAGGTTATGAGCGTCTGGCAGTTTTAGCTAACTTGAGCTAGCAGCACTGGAGCAGCGAGCACTGAAACAACAAACAGCACCCTTTTCTATTTATTTTACAGTTAGCTATACAGTCAGGTCATTTTAAGACTTTTAGTAAAGGTTTACAGTCTGTCATGTCATACTGTGTTGCTTTGTGAAGGGAGCAAAAAGGAAAAAAGGAGAAAATTGACTGACAAAACAAGATTTGACGGGGGTTCTTGACTGATGGTCCGAACCATCAACATTTAGGTTTGCAGTCCTAGTTTAAAAAAAAAAAAAAGTTTGCTGCCTTAAAATGAATCTAAATGTGACTCCCAAATGATTCAGAGGAGACACTGTAAATTAACTAAATTATTGAACTAATTAATCTTTTTGATAAAGTTGCAGCCCTTCAATCTGATAACTCTCTGTTCTTTATGATATTATAAATTTGTATTATGATTTCTACATTTTAAATTTTTTTTTGCATCCAGTTTTTCATTTTTTCAGCCATGGATTTGGCTGCTCACTTGCTCCTATTTCAGGAGCTGGATATGCTGGAATTAGTCCCAGCATGCATTGGATGGAAGCCAGGGAAACACCCTGAATTGGCGAACGGTCTATCACAGCAGTTTAGATTTTATTACTGTCCAATAATCTGAGGTGAAATCCCTCCTGCAACCGTCTCAGATTTTTTTGTTTTGCTTTGTTCCCCTCCGAAGATGAAATTGTGTGAACAGCTGATGCCTCTTTTCCTACTTTGCCAAGATATTCAGCGCAGTGTTGTCCATCTTGTAGGATTGCATGGCCAGAGGCATTGTCATGGCACCAACTGGCCTCATTGAAGTGACACTGAGTGCTTTGTCAGCTCTGTGTCTCAGGTGCCAACCTGCGCTTCCCAAAATAAACTGTCATGCAATGTGGCAGGACAGAAAAATGTAGAAGGAGCATGTTGGGGCCCTGCGCCCCCCTGAAAGGAAACAAATGTTCCATAGCAGAAATGTATTGTGGTTTTGGATGCCTTCCCAGCGCCGACACCAGCGACATGGTGGGGAACTTAAAACGTGGAGTGTGATCGTCTGTACCGTCAGCAGGGGTCACAGCAGGTGGGATCACAGATGTAAAACTTGGAGTTTCTCTACATAGCCTAAAATGTCATTTTATTTATTTTCAAAGTGATTTCATTCCACTGTGGACCTGTTACATTTTGACAGCTCTTTGTTATTTGCAGACATCCTCCTCCAGAAATAGCTTATGCTTACTGTAGTTAGCTCCTCTTCCTGTTTTATAAATGGTCTGTCATTTTCTCTCTGCGGTGCAACATTACACCAGGAGAGAGTAAACGGAGGATGTGCACTTGGTTGAAGTCACTTTCAGGCTGATGTCAGGAGGCTGGAAGGGGCGAGCGTGCGGAAAGTCATAGGCAGAGATTCCTTACCGACCTCCAAACTGTAACCACTGGCCGTATCTGCCCTGTTGGGTTTGGCCCTGAGCGTGTGATTCCTGTTAGATCTCACTGTGGCCTGTGTGCTCTATAGCTGCCATGACATTTTTATGACTAGTGGACTGAAGTAAAGGTGGGAGTCACAAAGGCTTGAAATGGAAGTTCAGTCTTCACCTCCATAATGAGGGACCAGTAGCTAATCATGCAGACAGATGAAAGGAGTCTGTATCTTGGCAGCAGGAGAGGTGAGCACATATAGTAATGTTTTACTAAACATGGAGTGCAGAGCTTGATGGGTTGAGATTTTAACACGGTTTAAGTGTTTCTTAGCTACAACTTACAGAACAGAGCTGGAAAATGACACATGACAAGCTAACATTAAAAACACTTTGACTTTTGAACAACAAACAATCCCTGCTTACCTTTTAAGTATCAAAAGTTTCTAGCAAACCCATGCAATGTACGTTTATTAATTAACATCTTACATTTTACATTTTGAAGTTTGGATAAATATCACAAAATAAATGTTGATGAAATGTCAAAATGAGAAGCCTGCTAACAGCCTTGGTGTTTTGGAAATTGTTATTGGCATTTTTTTTTTTTTTTAACATCCTAAACACTTGGTTGATTAATCACAAAATAATAAGGAGATGAATTACTTAATGAAAATAATCATTGTTTGCAGCTCTGAAAGCCAGCTGGCCAGGCCTGTCATTGCTATACCAGCTGATAAATTCACTTTGCCTCGGTCTCTGCTGTAAAAAGATAGTGTTGATAAGTTAATATTCTGACAACAGAGATGAGATAAAGAGGTTTTAGGAGTTTGGAGGATAGCGTAACCTTGATAAAATGCTCATCTCAGTGACATTGATTTTCACCATCCATCTTCATCTGATATGAAGTATGCAAATGGTGGCATCGGCTGGGAGTGGAGTACAGTGCTGTTAAATGGCCTTTTCAAATGTTCTTTGTACCGTGCTGACTTCCAAAAAAATTCACTGTCAGCTATCTGGTCGCTTCCTGAAGTATTTTTTAGAGATTTCTTGTCTACCTATATTTTATATCTTCCTCTATTTCTTCGACTTCTATCCACCCTCTCTTCCCCCCTTTTCTTTCCTTCCCCAGTTCTTCCCTTTCCCCTCTCCTTGCATGCCATACAAATTAGAAACTGACAGTGTCAGAACGGCTACTCATGAAATATTAACAGCTTGTAGAGAATTTTACATTGCTACATTTCTCTTCATTTTTAACTATGTCAGCACAGGCGGTGGAACATTTATTTGTGTGAGTTCAGGAAGGCTATTACGCTACCACCTTTTTTTTTTTTTCATGTTTTAGATGATATCCATCAACCCTCTTTCCACATGTAGGCTAGTCTATCTCACCTCAAATTTCTTTCCCCTTGTTAATGTAAGCGATAGAATATTCCAGCATTGTACCTACCACCTGAATATGTTCTCTGGCTATTTTCTACCCTGACTACACAAGATCTTGATTCTAACGAGGTGTTTATTGCCTTATGAAGGGAGAAATGATCCCTTTATGAGTAGGATAACACTGAACACATTGCATTAAACAGCATATGGTTAGTTGTTAAAATGACTGCAGGGTAGGTACTGTATAACCTGAACTGCCTGTTATAAACAATAACTCCAACAAGAATCTGCCTCATATCAGTGTTTCCACACATAAAGGAGAAACTGGGAAAGGCATCACCCTTTTCTTATTAAATAATCCATTTTTTTTATTTCACCAATGTGAGATTTTAAAAAATCTGGTCTCCATTCAGCTCAGTGGGTGGCGATGGCCCCTCTACGTCTGCCGTTTTGCTAGATGGCCCCTATAAAGATGGAGCTGTCAGTCATCCACGGGCTTCCCGAGTCCTGTGAGGCAGCGTCAGTTCTCGCTGAAGGACTGGAACAATGACTTCTGTTGTCACACATGTGCATTTTCTGTGGGCCATTCTGTAGACAGCGTGTTACCCTTTAATTAAATTCATCATTTCAGTTTGAACGAAGCACATAGGGGGATAGCACAGATAGTAGTCCTAGTAATTGTACTGGCTGAATATAACAATGCAGAGTCAGGTCATTTAGATCCTATTTTTTAAAGAATAGTTACATTTTGGGATTTTTGAGTTTTGACCATCATTTATTTCAGTTTTAACATTGTACTAACAAAGCAACTGCTGTGATCTGGAAACATCCCTACTCTCCAGTGGGTTAAGAAATGAGTGATTATGACGATAAGACTGGTTGCAAATGAGCCAACAATTTATCTAGAATTTCTACTTTTTTATCTTTATTTGGAGGCAAAAAGGCAAGTGTGCACATCCTAAATGTTGCTAATTATCCCCCATTGTACAAGAAAACAACAGAAAGCACAGTAGGCCAACACTAAATCTAAATGTCAATGGGTAAACAGTGAGCTGGATGTTTACAACAGACAGCTATTATAATAATATTATTCTTCACCTTTGGTTTTTCTTCCAAATGACTTTGGCTACCCTGGAGGTTTGTTCAAAACATGTCTGCTCATCCAGATCTCAGCAGGAATCTTGGTGAGCGCAGTGTTAAAAATGATTACCAGAGCTTGGAAAATAAGTAGTCGAAAATGGGAATTAATTAAATGAAATTGATTATTTAATTAATGAGTGCTACAGTGCCGTTTTGTCTTTCAAAAATGGTAATGCACTTTAAAACATGCTGAGATAAGATTGGTTCATATGAATAAAATCCTGTGGTTCCATATTGTGATATTGATATACTTGTATATTCAATATATACTGTATCCTGATACAGTACATTTTCTAGAAAATCAATGGGAAAGTTGTCTATGAATAAAAATAACGAGACAGAAATGTGTCTTTGCTATCAAAGAAGATCCTCAGGTAACAAATCAGGATACTTTATCACATTCATACAAAACTCATAGAAAAATGTAATATTGCCATAAAGCAAACCTGCTCATTGATCTGCAGTGTTGACAGAACTGTGCTACTGTAATACTTATTAAAGAGATTCCTACCACAGCACAAATGGTATGGAAATCCCTCTGACTCACACAGTATGTATCATCACATCACCCACCTTCTACCTGTTGACAGTTCTGCAAATCAAAGCAAATCAGCTCACTTATAATTACAAAAATACAGGTGTAGAATATTCTTTCTGTGATTGCTGTGTTGCTGTAAAAAATAAATGGAGGAAAACTAGTTAATGAGGTGTATCCTCCTGTCTTATCATATGTGGCTGGGGCTTCCTCTCCTCTTGACTAATGATGATGTGTGGCACAGGTAGCTGTCAGCAAGGCAATGATTAATTAAAAGGAAAAACTAGGCCAATTTGTCATATTGTTCTAACTGTGGTCAGAGAGCAAGGCTGATGCCTCCACACCCTCCACTGTACCTAGACATCCATAACGTGTTGGGTTCTGCAGCTATTTGTGAGAAGTCTCATCAGCTCCGGGGGAGTTTTTATCGTCGTCTCTCCGCTCAGACTGTCTCAACACAGACCCGATAACAATTAGGAGGCGTCTGCTTTGGAATGGGGCTCAGAAATATGAGCGTGCCAAGCGAGGTTGACATAATGAACAGATGCAGCATAGAGGAGAGTAGCTCTTGTGTCTGCCGAGTTTGAAGTCTCAGAGAAGCATGCAGCCTTTTGCCACTAACATACAGTTAAAGCTGCAGTTGATTTTCTGTGTTTGTATTTTGGAGGTCCATCCATGCAGCAGTGATTAGTATTGTTGTGAAGCCAGTGGCTCACAGCATTGCTTTCACTGACTGAGGCTTCTCAGCTGCCAGCTGTGGGTCTCACTGCAGGCCCAGTGAAGAGAGCAGAAGTCTTGTTTGTGTTGGACTGCAGTGTTGCTCCCAGCATGCAGCCTGGCCCTTGTCAGCGGCCCTGTCATATCTGTCTCGGGCCTGTCCCGACAACCAACCCGGGCTCCCATGTCACAAAGGCGGTCTCATCCTAGGAGAGACAGGTGTCAGCAACCCGTGCCCCCCCTTTCTCTCTCGACCAGGCAGATGCCTGCTGCGACGGAGCCACATATTTGAAGCTGAGCAACTCGGAAAGAAGGGTCATCTCTGCCACCCATTCACAGTTGCCTTATCACAAGAGACCGAAGCTTTATCAGCGTGTGAGAGCGCTCGTGTCAGATATGGAGCATCCACCAGAGGAGACTGTCCCAGTCCGAGAGCATTACAGACTGGGGCTGCGTCCTGACTGACTGACACGCTGACTGACAGCTTTATTGTGTCCTTTGAGGAACGGGGATGAAAGGCTCTCATGAAGAGGCCTTACAAACGCAGACCATAGTCAGTCGTGCTTGGGAAGAATTGCTTGTTCCTTTGTATGCATTGTTGTTTCTTTGTATAGAGTCCACGTCTCTCAGCTGACAACAGTCTTTTTCTGATTGTACAAAAGCAGCCATTAAGGAATCTGACTCGTTATATTCTGGCTACAAAGCTTCGGCTCCGAGTACTGAGGAATATCATGAGGAGCTCGTTAGCACGTTAGCTTATTTTTTAATAAAGAATTCCTCTGAAACAGTAGATGCTGTCTAATGACGCTATAGTTGCTAACACCATTGCCTTTTTGGATGTAGTAGCTGCCACCATTAAACCATGTAGGCAGTTTCTTCTTTCATTATATTTTTTCATTTATTCCTAATTATATTTAAAACTATTTGATTTACAAAATTCCACAAATCTTGTAGTGTAGACCATTTTTATTAAACAATAGCACCACTGACATAGTACAGCTAATTTGAGTTCGAAATACATTGCATTTCCTGTAGCTACACCGTTAAAGCTAGTGATTAGCTTGTGGAAAGCTAAGCTAACCTAGCCTTTGGCCACAGGTGACAGTTACAGGATGAATACCAAATCATAGCCTAACAATAGCACAAAAAAGAGAAGCGTCATAAAAACACCACAGCATCAGTTACGTCACAATGTCTAATGTTTGCTAACATTAGCAGCTATAAGCTAATGTTACTGATCACTACAATAAAACAGTCCCATTGTGTTGAACTGAGCAATGTTGGGTTTTTTTTCTTTTTAATGACATTTCAGTTATCATTTTTAAGAGGAAGAATATATTATTTCTGCTCTCAAAAGTTAAATAGTTTTGCTTTAAATGTGTAGCAGTAGTAGCAGGTAATATTTTGCTTCCATTAGCGGTAACTTAACCCAGCAAATAGATACAGCCCATCTCAGATACAGCTATATGGAAGGATTAGAAAGGCTGATATCTCTTACATAGATTGGTATGTACAGGAAAACTCAGAACCACAGATTTAGTTACAAGTAGCAAAAGTACTTAGAGATGCACATTGCTACATGTAACAAAGCATTTAAAAATAATGCTTCTTTAGTGGCTAGCACTACGGAGGGCAAGAGTTGGTGTTTGAGTTACGGTGCATTGAACAACACTTGTAAAAATGGCTTTTGAGTAAAGCTCAAGTCTGAAATGTTGTTTTTTTCCCTTTCTAACAGCTTCACTTTACAACATGTTCTGTATATGGAGAGACACAGACAGATGCTGAAGTCCCATGATTTTACAGCAATTTGTCCATATTTCGCTGCTGTTCTACCTGCCAGCATATGACATTTTTATTCAAAGAATTGACATGAAAGCCAAATGACTAATGTCCCCTTTTCTCTTTCTCTCTCTCTTCCTCACTCTCTCTCCTCCCTATCTTCATACTGTGGCTAGCATTCCTCTATTCTCTCCGTGTGTTATTTTTGTAGTGATCTAAATTGATCCACGGTGAAGCTGGACACAGATTGCTGTGTATTTAATGTCTTTCAGCAGCCACATTAAGAGTGCTGTTTGTATGGTGGTGGTGGTGGTGGTGGCGGTGGTGGGTGGGGGCTGAGGGGGTGCCGTGACATTAATAATTTAATTGCTGTCGTGTATCTGAATGCTGCAGGAGCGCCAAGTGATGGATATTTTTAATGATATGAAGAGTGAAGCCCAGAAAGATCAATGCCAGCACACACACGCACACAGTGTCTGTCAATGTGAATCTAAGGGCCTGGTGAGGATGATTGTGCTCCCACACTAATATTGTTTTGGTCCGTAAGCCGTCTGGTCTGATCTTACGGGCTGAAGGTCTCCGGCCCAAATGACTCTGTCCCCTTTGCTGGTGCTGTCAGAACTGACAGTCCTCATGTTTATTTCATTTTGCGTCTGGGCTGTCTCGTTTCCCTATCCTCCAATGTCATTAACGCTGCGAGCCAGGACCCTGCAGTGGCGCGCCTAATGAATTCCTCTGCGGCTCCTCACTCCCCACCTAGTTACCCCAGCTCAAGGTGTCAAATTAAAACAGCCTGGGAAAAGAGAGAGAGAGAGAGAGAGAGAGAGGAGACCATTCTAGCATGTACAGTATGTGTGTATGTTTGTCTCGTCTGTCCCTTTTGTTTGTTGCATTATTTATTTGTGTTTGTTTGAAGCGGTTAGGATTGAGACAGCGTGGATTTCCTGACCATCGAGAACAAATGAACAAAAAAAAATGAACTTTTATCTTCCATTGAAATAATTAGTCGACACCAAACAAAAGCGCCTTCTCTCAAACAATGAGTTTGATGCGAGCGATCCTATAAATACAAGAGCCGCCTGCGCTGTGATGTCGACTCGCCGCTTTCACCTCCTTTGTGTGATTAGCGTGTGATTTTCTTGATGAAGAATTGTTGCTTTTTTTAACATTTGGGATCTCCGGGATGATTTGGGGAATGAAATCAGTGGCGGTGAGGATGCCTGGGTGACTGTTAATTGTGCTTATTTAGTTGTCATTGTGATAAGCGTAACGAGGCCAGACGTGTTATTGAGCTGTGAAGCTGCGGTGGGAAAGCAGCTTTCTTACATTCACCCCTTCCGACATATTCTCTCTGATGGGAGCCTTTATGTCGAGCTTTTATGGCCATTCTTACATCACATACTTTTAAAATAACACCAATCTTTTTGTTCTGCTTTATGATTACACAGGGTGCGTATGGGGGGTTAAGCAAGGCCAGTGCTATGTTTTACAGTATATGTCCATTTCCCAGTGGAGACCCTTCAGATATGACCACGGTGCTGCTGCTGCCGCCTGAGTGTCAGAGGAGCAGGCCTCCCTGTGTGGCTCTCTCGCTCTCTCTTTTTCTCTGACAGCACCGGAAGATGGAAAATGGTGTCAATCAATTCATCAGAGCAACACGGGTGGCTGTGCAGAGAGGAGAGCTGGGGGCGTGGTAATGGCAGCGTGCAGGAGGAGCGCACCGCACATGATTATGGCTCCCTGCTGCAACTATTTCCCCTCACCGCTGTAGCTGATGCTGCAGTGCTTTAATGGACTGTACATCCATCGGAGCACGGCTACAAAGAGTCCTGCCGAGCGTCCTCAGAGGACCGCAATGGCAATCTGTTGTCTTAAGTGAGCGTCTTGAAGGGCCTCCTTCCCCTTCCCAGCAGCTCCACAGTCAGTCACAGCAGTGTTTTTCGGACCACCTTGGCACTCCAAGTCCACGGCTTGTTAGACTGAAAGAATGTGCTGCGTTAATTAAAGATGTGTAAATATGCTTGAATGGGCCACATCTTCGCATTAGGAGAGATTTGCGGAATCGGCGCTGTAATATATTTTAATTAAGGATTAATTAAAAAATAATGGGGATTTTATTTTGCCTGGCAGACTGGGTTTGGACATGATTCTGGCGTCTGCTGTGATCTCATCAGTGGAATATTGAGCACCTCGCCTGCTTCTCAGGAGCACGGGGAGACTCACAAGGTCTCTCTTGAAAACAAAAGCTCTTGCCCTCTCCTCTTTTAGAAGAAAAAAAGAAGAAAGAAAACAGACATTTACTGTGGGAGGGAGTGGCCAATGCGTTTGGCTTAATTAAAAAATGTTCTACACCCCCCCTCCTCCGCTTCCATCCTCACCCTCACCCATCCTCTTCTCTCTTTTTCGGCTGGCAGAGCAGCAGAGTGGCTCTGAGACACGGAACACTAGTTGTGCTGGCAATTATGTTAATGGGATGCTATTAGGCCATGATTCCGTATGAGCGATCGGGGAGAAGAAGAGCCCCGGCGGCAGAAAATGATAACAGAGCGTGCGCCTCGTTGATACCGCTCCAGCAGGATCATTTGCATAATGAACCCTCCCCACTAACGAGGGGTGTGGCCTCAACACTGAGCTACTTAGAAAGCTTAAGAGTCGCAGCGTGAGGCGAGCTGACAGTGAAAGCACAATGTGACAAAAAGATTCATGGACTTCACTAGTCGTCGCAAAACCCATTTTGGCACAAATGTAACTGTGGCATGCAAATTCCTCCGTCGGTTCCTTTGCAAACTCACTTTGGAGGCGCCGCTCAGTGTAGAGACATGACAATGCAATTTCTTTTGTTGTGCACTCTTATCTCCGAACGATAAATAAAAGAAATCTCCATATCTTGGGACTGACTTAAATCTGGGGTGTTTTTGTTGCTTCTTGTGTAGCGTTTGGCACATATAGCATATTGTTATTTCTGGCAGCTACAGTCTGAAATGTCTTCTGCTCAGAGTCAATATTTTGCATTCTGTGTATAGCGCACACACACACACACAAACACACGCAGACATGCACACATTCAGGCACGCTGTAGAATTTTTAGCTTTATGATTCACTGAGCGTTAAGGAGGAAACTACCTTGGGGCACCAAAGCCCTGTGGATTCCCTCAGCAGCTAAAATAAAACAAGCTGAGCAGGGATTGCTCCACTTCATTCACATTGCTGCATTCTCTAAATATACTGCATGTGTACTACTCTTTTTTTTTTTTTTGCAGCTGAGGTTATGTGCTGACGCTATTGATCCCAATCCTAACAATTTATTATTAATTCGCCTTCACAGCGCTGCATCTTTATTTATGCATCGTCCCCCTCTCTCTCTCTCTTGATGTCTTGATGTATTATTTGTGTGTCCACGCAGCGTATAGTGATTCCCGTCGTCTTTTAGACCCAGCCTCAGGATTTGATCGGAATGATCTTGAGGCCCAGGGGAAGACATTAAACACCCAGAATGCCCCTCAGGCTTGCTCTCCCCTCCTCTCTTTCTCAACCTTTCATTCTCCCTTAATGAGAACTCCTCCTAATTATTTCAGTGGCTGGAGCGTGGGGACACAGCCGGAGTTAGATCCCCGGCGCTCGGACGTGACTGCTATGCTGATGAAGGCAGGGGATCAATAATTTAGGCCCTAGCCTTAATGGCGGGGTGAGGAGAAAGCGATACATCTGAGTCAGAGATTACATTTTAAAGGCACAGCCTGAGCTCCTTCTCCAGTTGGTGCTCGCCGAGTTAACTAGAAACACCACCCCCACCCCCCTGAATGTGTTTGCTGTAAACAGCTGACACTTTTATGTTTACTGGAATCCTTATTGCTCTTTCTCTAAAGCTAAACCCGGGTCTAAGTGCTTGTTTACCTAACTTTGTATATCCAGCATTCAATTATTGCAGTCTGCAGAGTCACTCCGAAAAAAACGTCTCGCTCACCAAACGATTTGCATTTGAAGTACACGGGGATATAATTGATTTAGAGGCATGAATATTGATAGCATCTTATCAGGTTGGTGCCCATCCCTCAAACCGCTCTGTGGAGAATAATGGTCCTCTGAGCATTTTTCTGGTCATCTTGCTTTAGCGGATGCACACATAATCTTTAAGTGTACACAGCCTCGGCTCCACGAAGCCCTTCCATTTCCCTCTGGGGAGGCATCCATGCATCTTTTAAGGACTCCTCACATCAAGGAGGCCTGAGCAGAGTACCCCTGCAGTCTCTCCCCTCAATTATTAAAGCTGGGATTTTGATGCTCTGTTTTAACTTTAGCCTTGGAAGAGAAGAGAAGGGAGCCACATGCAGAAAAAGACAGTAGCCTAGCCAAGCCTCACATCCCTTCCCCTGGAGGAAATAGAGGAAGATGGTGACAATTTTCCACGGCAATTTATTACAAGTTTTTCTCCTCTTTTTTTTTTTTCCTGTGTAACGGAAACTTGGAGGAGGTTTTTGAAACATTCATATGGATTTCATATTGCAGACATTCCCTCTTCAAACAGAATAATTCACCACGGGGTTGCATTACAGTTTTCCAGCGCCGCGTACACTGTCACTGTGTGATAGAAAAAAAGGGGGCTGCATCCAATTATAACAGGGGACACATTTGCTCACAATGTTTCCTGTGATTGATGTGTGAGGGCTGTGGTCGGAGCTCTAACGAAGTCCAAATGGCTCGGATTGAAACGTTACTTATTGACTCAGCCTGACAAACAATAACATCAACAACAGACATCGGTGTCCTCGGCGCTGGTTGCCATAGAAGTGGAGGGTGGGGGGTGGGGGGGGGGAGGGAATGAGTGATGAATCAACTAAACACAAGACAGGATCTCACGTTATTGTCATTATCACTCGTAATGTTAGAAGACTTAGTTGTTGCACGCAGGCTATGGGTTACAGAATCCCACTTGGTTTCGATTTGATGTCATTGTTTATTTTTTTCATTTAAGTGCCAAGGAAGTCATGGAAGTGTTTGGCTGATGGCGACGGCGCTCACATAAACTCCATTCATTGTCTCTGTGAACTGTGATTAAATATTGATATCTATGTAAACACTCGTGCACATATTGAGCATTTCATTCAGAGTCGCGGTCTCCCTCCGCGGTGTGGAATGAAATAGGTCCATTGTTTTCTGGCCCCTCGCTGTTGATTTATGGTGACAAAATAAAGTGGTCCGACACCGGGGGTCGAAATTAAGGTCCGACCAATTTCCTACTAAGGTGTCGGCGAATTTGAATAAAGCTTCCTGCGAGTGCGAGCTAACGCGTATGTCCTTGGTTCGCGGCGTACGTGTCGCGGCGATTTAATATCGTCTTCCGCGGGCATAAATATTCCTCCGGTTGGGAAAAGACAGAGGATTAGTACGGCCTAATTGATAATTGACAAGATTTATTCAGCTTCCGTAATCCATCAACACAACACTCTATAAAGTGTTCTGTTACATGAAAGCCAGTCATGTCTTTGATTAGTTTTGTTTGCACAAGGGTGGTCTACAGCCTGCTCTACATGCTCGCCGGTGGAGTTTTGAAGGCTTCTATCTGTGTGTTCAGTTGTGTTGCCGTCACTTGTAGTCTAATGTAAATATGGGTTTTTACACTGGTCGTTTTATATGCCTTTATCAAAGCATTCTAAATGGAAATACAGTTAAATACTCAAATGGAGAATTGTTTCCCTCAAATCCAAATAGAAGAAGCAGATCTTTGTAATATAAGCATTTGCATCTAATATTGAAAGAATTTGACTGTTTAACCCTCCTGTTGGAGTTAAACTGGAGTTAACTCTAAATTGAGGTATAATTTAATTTAAATGAGGCCTATTGACTATAATTTCCAAAAATATATGTAAAACCTGCGGTAATAAGTTAGAATGAAGTTGGCTAAATACATCTAACACAGAATTGGGTGATAATGTATACCTTATGCTTTATACAGTCAAACTAGACCGGGTCAGTTTTGACCCAGCTGATGGGAAAATACAATTTTCGTACACTTTTTATTTCTACTACTCGTAATTCCTTTACCTTGCAGTTTTTTGTTTTTTTATCAGTGTAAATCTACTTTCAGGTACTTCCAGTGGCTTTAAGAACATAATCCAACCCTTTGCTGCGAGGATTTTACTGTAAAACAGGAAGTGCAGGAAGTGTTGACCTTCATGTTCAATCGTTTAACAGTGATTGGAAAAGTAGAAGCAATAGAAAATAAGAAGTGAATGAAAAGTTTAATTCCAGTCACTTCTACTTCACTGTTTTTAAAAAATGTTTTTTTATCACTGTCAAGCTACAATGTGAACACTTCCTGCCCACATGCTTCACATTAAAAGCCTTTGAGTGCTCTCCTACTAGCTTTTAATGTCAAACAGGAAATGTAGGAAATGAAATAATTGAAAACTGAAATAACGGCAAAGTAGAACAAATTAGAAATAAGTAGTGAGAGAAAATAGTATTTCTGTTGAAAAGAGGAATTCTAACCACTTATACTTAGCTTTTTTTTTTATTGGTACTTTGCCACAATCAATGGAACAAAACATTTCCTGCTCACATCTTTCTTATTAGGCCTTTCCCCCCCAGTAGCATTTCCCTGTAATGTGAAACATCTGCTTGTGTTGAGTTACACTGATCATTTTACAGCAAGCAAAAAAAAAAGCAAAGAAGACGAAATTTCGAAATATTTGGTAAATGAAATGGTATTTCTGTTGCAAAAGAAAAACTTGATCGAAGCAAGATGTACAGTATGTTATACTGACGAAAGCTACCATGCCACTATATGGTGAGAGCCAGTTTTATTGCGGTAATTCCACTTCCATACCCCAGTTGGTTTTTTTTACCCAGCCTGTATTAGCAACTAGAATTTATTTGTTATGCTCACCGGAAATACTTCAGACACGGTCATTGCGTGAATCCCCCGTCGTTATTTGAAAATTGAGAGAGAATCTGGGAACGCCATCATCCTGGATTGCATCTGCAGTTTAGCTTGAGGCACAGTGGAGCTCACTACCACCTGCGTCTTTCATCCTACACTGCAATAGTTACCACATACTGAGATAATACTACTGCGAGGGGAGTCATTTTCCTTCCTTTCTCGCGTTCTGTTTTTGTCTCTTCTTTGTCTTTTCTCTGAATAATAGATCTCCTGCCAGTAAAGCTTATTTTCCGCCCCTCAGTGTTTGCTTGGTATCTCAGGGTCAACTCATTGGCTATGTGAAATGGAAAACATTATAGACTCTTACTGTAAGACTTTACAAGTGCCTGTGTGCATACAGTATAGGACGATCTGTGTTAGAAATGCCATGCTCTTGGGAGAGGGAAGCTATCCACATAGAAGAAATGAATAAGGTAATGTGCTGGGAGGTAATGGGTTTATGCAACATACTGGAACAGAGAAGCTCATTAGGAGACTGGAGCCTTAACCCCAGTGCTGCTTGCTTTTACTCCCTTTGTCATATCAGACTGGTGGAAGCCATGGAATTTAGGGCTGGAGGGGGGGAATTCAATACTAGAGGGTGTTTGCACAAAGGCACAGGTGAGTTACTTTATGGACGAAATGGCCTGTTTCCAAGCAGAAAAGCAGCCATGTCGCCTCCACCGGCAATGAAACATAATCAATAGGAAAAAGCAGGGAAAGGTAGCAGTGTTTCAAACCTAAACCCCCAAAACAAGTGCTTACTGTACAAAGGTCGGGGAATGAACCTGAATACCTTTTTGGTACTGCCCAACACGTGTTCATAGCAAAGAGTACTGAAAGATGGCCTTAACCCTTACATACTGTTTGGGTCATTTGACCCATTTTGACATTTAACAGTTGTAAAAACACCCCACATGTCCTTTACCCTGAAATGTGATGACTTTTCCAAAAGTGGCCCAAAATGAACAAAAATTAAAAAATATTTTAACTTTATTTATACTTTTGTATAGGTGCTACAGATTTTTGTCCATTGAGGTTGTTCCGGGTCAGATTTGACCCATATCTATTGACATTTCTTTTAGTGAAATGAATAGTTGATCGTTTTAATAAGATAGTAGTTATGAGGATTTCTTTTTATGATGTAGCAGTGAAGACTGATGGCTCTAATGGTTATACAATAAACCCCACAGTTCCATAAAGTTCTTGTCATATTCACTTTCCATAAAAAAAACATTTAAATCATTATTGCTATGTTATATTTTCATGTCTTAGGTAAAATAGGACATGATATTGTGATGATGAGTGGTGTAAAACCTAAAAATATACACTCTCTCTGCTCTCTGAATCATTACTCAAAGTTTAATCACACATTTATTGATCAGTCAGATCGGCTTTTGATGCTTTCTAAACGGTTCTGTGGTTCAAAATTTGGGATAGACAAAATTGACCCAGAATATACTGCGAGGGTGTCGAATATGAACAGTATGTAAGGGGTTAAATGTCTGGTCTGATTCGTCCATTCAGTCTACTTTAACACTACTTGTGATTAGACAACACTGAAAATGTTAAAAGTCTGGCTTAAAGATCATAGTATAAGTTCAGGAAGGGCAGTGATGTCACACTTGTATTAGCTGACTGGCATCAGCTGTTTGATTCATGCTTCACAATCATTGGCTCATAGATCAGCTGACTGGTAACATCAAATCATAGTCATGGTATTTATAGTTCTGTAGAAAAAAATAAGGTAACAATGGGTAAGGTAATATTGAGGTATAGAAAAAATATATAGTATTAGTACCAAACCTCTGCGCAAGTATAGCTTAATTTCAATATCCAGTCCTAGTACATACTGGGTCCTTGCTTTTGATGAGGATTTTGTTGCACAGTGAGTGTTTTGTTGTTATCCGCACACAACATGGACAGGGGGAGAAGAAAAAAAAAAGGATGGGCATTCTGCCATCTACAGTGTTATCACACATCGCTGGACAGCACATCAGCTGACTGAAGTGTGCTGCAGTATGTGAGCACTTCACTCAGCGATGGTGTCAGCATTATAACTCAGTGAATAACATGCTTCGATAATGTTTCGCTTGTACGATTGAGACGTAGTCGGGGGGGTTTGTGTCTCTCTGCGGTGGTAGGGATTTGTTTGGCAGGCAGGCGGGCAGGCATCACCAGGTTTCTGGCCCGCGTGGAGGCAGAGTTTCCGGTCTATTTCCAGCGCTGCGTGTTCATTCTAGGTGACTGGGGGGGGACTGTGTGTCATTAAAGGCCCGTCCTCTGCCTCTATCCAAGTGTGAAATGCTGCGCCTCCGAGATGCTGGTCTGCTTTTGTTTGTTCGACCGGTTTCTCGCAACTCGGAAAATCCTGGACAGAAGGTTAGTGCTGCTTTTAGAGGTCAAAAACACGCCAATTTAACATTTTTTGGGGGGTGTTATTTACATTTCTTACACAAGCTATAGTATATCTTTATAATAGTTCATTATACTACCAAACTAAATATATAAATTAGATTAATTCTGACTGCAAAGGCTTATTGAAAGACTGTTATGTTGTATACATTTTTCTAATTCGTGTCAGATGAGAGAAATTAGTCTTTTGGGCCATATCACCATGACAATAAAGCGTGCCAATTATCCCCTTGTTGACAGTTTCCAAACCATTTTATAGTTGATTCAAAGATATAAAACTTTATTGGATAAAAAGATATGGGACAGAGCACTGTATGGTTTTTCTTGGCTCTGGTTTATATTATCTACATTATAGGTCCTTCATGACATTTAAAACTTTATTGGACAGGACTTTGAAATCTGGGGGCAGTATATAAAATGAGGAATTTATTAGACTTCGTGCCCTTTCGTGTAGGTTGTGTTTGAAATATCGTATAGAGAGACAGATGAGCTCAGCCTGTGTGGTTTTAATGCTGCAGTCAGTCAGTAATGATGTGCAGTAAAGAGCAGGTAACAGATGCTGAAATAAAAGGAACATGATATATCAATATTTAGCATAACAGATGTGATGTGGCATTTTATAATGCCAATAATCCCCCGCTGACCCTAACCCGCCTCAGTGATTAGTGCAGTGTACAATACAATTGCTGTTTATTTTAGTTTCAGTGTATATCTGATATATTTTATTTTTGAATTTCGGGATCATCCGCTAATAAAGCTCTGAGCTGAGATGTACACTTCCTGCACAGTGAATGATATGTGCTAGACGTGGTTAAGGGGCGGCTATAAAAAAAAAAGCCCTGTGTTAAACCAGTCACTTTTTTTTCCCCCGAGGCAGGTGCGCATCCTCAGCCACGAGAGCAGAATTTAAAAAGGAGCTGGGGAGGTAAGGCTCTGCGGGGAAACCAAAGTAGGAAGTCAATAAGACCTGAATCTTTTATGAAGGCAGAGGTATTCAGATCACAGCTCTGCCGACAGAAAGAGCAGCCTGCTGCTTATATGAGGAGACAGAGAGTAGTGGAGGGTCTAAATCTCTCCCAGATTTACCTCGGTCCTCATTAACGCGGGAGCTGCTGCACGTTTTGTGTCGTGCCTCGCAGTGGAAGACGGGGGAAAGTTTTGTTTTCTCGCAATGTGTTGCCAAAAATAAGCAACAATGTGGGAATGCGAGAATCGTGTCACAGTAACCGTTCGGTATGTTTTCCCATTGCATTATGGTTGTCACGATCAAGCACCATTTTAAGGACAACTTGTAACTTGGATCTTATTTTATAATAACACTGTAATCACCATAGGCGTGTACTCAAAATGAAATTCAACCATGTGTGAAAGCAAAAGTGAAAGCATACAGTAGATGTTCCAAATGGCCAAAATCTGTAGAGGGGTGAGACGTGGTAATCATTCTAATATGGGGATAACAGTACACACTATCGGACCACCTACCTTCTGTCTCACCTTGGCACTCCTGGCCTACTTTCAGCTGAAGCATTTTGAGGCCCTAAACAAGAACTGTCACATGATCAGACCGGTTGTAAACAATCCAACAATTTAGCCAGCACTTTAACATATGTATAATTCAATTGATTGACTCCTATAGCTGGAAACCTTCCTTGTCAATAAACCATTACTTCCTATTTTGCCAAAGCTTTTACGCTTAAAGCTTAAAGGGGACAACCCTGCAAAGAACGATCTGCCAACTTAGATCTATGGAGTTCTATGGAACGTTTTAGTGTCTTTTCGCTCATTGTTTTGGTTGATTTTACCGTTTGAAGAAGGTTCTCCCAAAATACTATCAACATATCACCTTTCCCACTAGGGTTGACCAGACCATGGATCACCGTTACATCCCATTCACAGCTTGATGGAGCGTTTTAGTGTCTTTCAGCTCATTGTTTAGGTTTATTTTGCTGTTTGGTTACCTCTCGCTGCCCCAGCTGTTTTCATAAACCCTCTGTATGCTACCGGCCCAGCACAGAACAGCAGACAGTCAAAGTTGAGTTGGTAAAGACCCAAACAGAGCTTAAAGGAGTGTAAATGTTGGATGTATGTTTGTCTGGTGGCCATAAACACAACTGCAAATGAATGATAATGATCCTGCATGTCTGCTGGAATTGTAAAGAGGCAACTGCTTGGCAAAGTCTGATAAAACTTTGAACAAAAAGATGAAACGTTCCTTGGCAGTAGCTGTAAAACTGAAATATCAATATATTTGATTGTATTTATAGCTGCCTGTCAACACACACACACTACACTGTTTCTGTGGGGCTGAAAGACTTGGTTTATCTCTGCGTCTGCTGTCCTCACTTCACTCAGACTTTTACTGAGTTGTGCTGAAACAGAACGAAGGACTCAGGCAAGTCCAGGGGAGGTGTGTGTGTGTGTGTGTGTGTGTGTGTGTGTGTGTGTGTGTGTGTGTGTGTGTGTGTGTGTGCTTTATGGTTAACTCTTTGTGGGCCACGGATGTCTGTGTTTTAACAAAGCACTGCTCCCTGGTTCTGGAGCTGCTTGACCATTAGAGTTAGACCTTTCTACCTCCCCAGAGAGTTCAACTCAGTCCTCCTCACAGCTGTTTACATCCCCCCGCAGTCTGATAAATCGTTAGCTGTGGACGAGCTGAATGGGATTGTAAATGGACTGGAGAACACCCAGAGGCTCTGTTCATTGTTTTGGGAGACTTTAGCAGAACCAACATGAAGAAGGGTCTCCCAAAATACTATCAACATATCACTTTTCCCACTAGGGTTGAGCTGACCATGGATCATTGTTACACCCCATTCATAGACAGCTATAAAGCCTCCCCCCCCCTCCTTCCTATCCTGCTTTTAGAAAGGCAGACCACTGCTCCATCCTACTGTTGCCTGCATTTAGACAGAAACTGAAACAGGAAAAATGGTTTGGAACAAAAAGGCTGAGGGGGTCTTACAGGACTGCTTAGTGTGCATTGACATTGTTGTTCCTTAAGCCACCGTCTGAACCTACTCCAACCAGAAACCCTGGGTCAGCTGAGAGATCTGCAATAAAATCAAAGCATGGAACACCACCCTCAACTCAGGGAACCCTGACATCTACAAACCAGCCAGTTATGACCTCTGGAAGTCCATTAGGGATGCCAAGAGTGCCTACGGGGACAAAGTGAAGTCCAACTTCTACAGCTCTGACCCCAGACATATGTGAAATGGATTACATTGCATCACGGACTACAAAGAGAAAAACAGGGACAATGTTCACTTGACAAGCTCAACATATTTTATGTTTGCTTCAATGCAGACAACATGTGTCCACATGTGGGTTGGGAAGCTGCCACGTTGACCTTAGAAACGACCGACATGAGACGGTCCTTCAAAAGGGTAAATTCTAGGAGGAAGTGAAGACACTTATCTGCTTGTGCCAGGACAATAAACTCTCTCTCAACATCTGTAAAACTGTTGAGATGATTGTGGATTACAGGAGTCAGCAGAGGGGTGGACACCTCACCGTGAGGTCGAAAGGCCGAGCAGCTTTAAGTTCCTCGGTGTGCACATCACCAAGGACCTCTCCTGGTCACTACACACGGACACCGTGGTCAAGAAAGCTCGCCAGCAGTTCTATTTCCTGAGCATTACGAAAAGGTCGAGGTTGGTCTTTGTGAATGTTGGCCAGCTACACCAGGGCTGTGAGATGTCCACAATAACAGACCCCTTTTTTTTATGTCCCCTTTCTCTCCCAGCGATGCTCTGTTGGCTCTCATTGCAATTAAAACCAAGTGTCCATCAGAGGCTATCTCTGCTCTGTGTGGCCCATATGTTTGGGTGCTGATAGAGCGTGGATTACTCTGTTTGGGACACAGATAACAGGCTGTTTATAACCTTGGCAGAGTCTGGGGCCTAATCTGGCAGGAACATATTTCCCCTTGCTCCCCGATAAAGGCCTGTTAGCAGCTTTATCACACGGGCAGATAGAAGTCGAGCCAGAGCGAGACGAGCACAGCACTGAGCCCAATCTGGCACCACACACACACACACGGTTCTGCTGCTTTATTTTTAGAAGCCTTGTCACCCTCCCCTTCCCAAACACACAAATAAAAACACACACACACACGCACACACACCATACAACACCAGCCCCACTCCTTGTCAGAACGACCAATTAATTTCTACATCTGCCTTCTCGGGCAACACAAGGACCAACAAACAAATTAAAAGGACAATGTCCCCATTCATCATAATAGCGTTTTTGGAGTTTCAGAATGCCTGTGCATGAGAAAAGAAACAAGAGCAGGAAGACGGAGGGCATTCTCTACTATGCGTGTCATCATATTTGGTCACACTTTGTTACATGTTGAACCTAAAAGTAATGAGCTGGAAAACATAACACTTACATGCTGCTACGGTATGCATGTGAACTATTCCCCCCCCCCCCCCCCATGTTCTACAGAAGGAATGGGCATCTCTAATTAAAAACATATTCCTGACTAAATAAAAGGACGGTTTTTATAGCTTATTTCCCAGCTTATACCTCTAAGTTGCTGTGGGATATATGTGTGAGCCTGCTCTCTGCCTTTTTCTGTATCCCCATCTTGATGGCTCTGCGTAGGCACAATTAAAGAGAGCGCTCCTTTCACAGCCAGAGAAAATTGTCGTCCTCTGTAAATTGCTTTGCCACAGCTTAAAGAAGATCTCTTGTTATCCTCTCATTCAGTCTTTTTCTCGCCGCCCGCTCTCCCTCTCTTTCAAGAAAATTGCTTTCTCGCAATCAACAGATTGCTTGCTGCACTTAGGGGTAAATACAGGTAGACTGGAGCATTAGCATAACATTATTCAGACAAGTGTCAACCTCGAGGCAGTTAGCGTTGCATCTAAGCTCAGTGTGAGGTGAAATGAAGTGCTACAGAGTTGGAAGAGCTGCCGCTGTGAGATTTCTCAGAGAGGAGCAGGAGTCGGGCCAAATGCGCGAGGGTAAGAAAAGATGATGCACTCGGCGCTTAAAAAAGGTAAAAGCGTGGAAATGTGACAGCGAGATCCTGCTTCAAGGTGACTTAAAGTGTACAGTTTACTCCCTCTAAGGCTGCCGGAGGAGTTGGATCCTGGACTCTCTTGAGGTCTGCGGCATGTAGGTCAGACCGGCCTCATCATCCAAGATAGGCTGCAGTAGATAGGAAACGGCTTTTACTGGTACGGCGGTGATGTGATGTATGGTCCGGCCGTACCGGGCTGAAAACAGAGCTTGATGTGGAGAGTGTACAGACACATTTTAATGCTTTTTCACTCGCGCCAGTTAGCTCAAATTAACCTCACAAGCATGAGTCTAATTAAGTTTCCTCATTGAAGCTTAGCGCCACTCCTCCAAGCCGCGTATAATTTGATACCCTTCGTCCTTGGGGATGGGCTGTGAAGAGCAGCAGGCGCGATCTTTATCCTCCTCCATTACTCCACCCTTGTCTCTTTCTTGATTGACAACAGGGGTTCCTTCTGACCTACATTTGCATCTGCTCCCTGACCCAAATAGGACCCACGTAATGAGCCGCTCGGCTATTTTTTTATTGATGTTTTTTCTTTTTCGTAGGAGTCACGAGCAGGAACTTGTGTGTGGCTTTCATCCCTGGGTACAGAGGGGGTGTTTAGCGGTGTCCCCGGGGCTTTGTGTCTGAGCTCTGAGCTGCTGGGGGGCTCCCCGAGCGGCCACGCAGGCCATTCTAGGTCATCTGATTGCACTTCATGGTGATTACTAATCAGGGACTTGCGCTAATGCCGTATCACCGAGACGCAGAGGCGAAGTCATCAGTCAGATTTCAATCTTATTTGTCAGGTGCTATGTCATCAGTTTCCCTGAAGTGTCCTCCCAAATATGGCAATAAAGCCAAAATCCATTCAGAGTCCTGGCCGCGCACAGCGTCGGGCTGTAATGTAATCTGACTGTGCAATGAGCCTGGTATTGTTTCCTCCCAAACACAAGGAACAGTCGGCGCCGGCAGCAGCTTTGTACACAAATAGAGAGAGAGTGATCCCTTGGGAACCCCACTGTGGATTCCATGAGCTGGCGCGGAAAAAAAGACGCACAGCAATTTCAAGACATGTTGCGAACCCGTCTGATAAACACGATCACGATCACACCGGAAATACGAGCAACTTCTTGATAAAGATGTTTTGTCAGAACGGAAACATTAAAGTGCGTTTAGAGAACAAGTCGCCTCCTTTCTGTTCTGTCAGATCACACACGTGAGCTTTAACAATGCCTCACGGTGTCGGACACGTTCATACATTATATCACTCTTATTGAACAGACGCACGCTTATATCGTGCACAGGCGCGTCGGAGCAGATTGAATTTTGCTCCGGCAGAAATATAAATTTAGATACGCAGGAACAACTCTGGAACTTGTTTCCTGGTTTCATTTCCTGTCTCTTCACTGTGGGATTTTCTCTTATCAGAAAGTATGATATGTGAATAATCTCATTTTCTCAGCAGCTTTTTTTCTTCTTTTCTTTTTATGCAGCATTCACAATGACAATGTTCCATATTCCCGATTTTTTGAAGAACACCCTCGCCGCCGAAAGTGTTATAGTTGTGCGAGATAAAAAAAAAAAAGAAGAACGTTTCCCTTTTGAGGAGAAGCAAATGAGACATATTCACCAAGAAATTACCTTTCACTTCATTCATTTCACTTCCTGCTTTGGTCCACCTCATTTCAGATAATATTGCTCCCATCTGTGCTGAACAATCAAGAGAGGAAACCTTTTCTAGTGGCTGCATTAGATAGCCTTTTATTTTCCTTGGGCCTGCAATCATAATGACATAATGTTGTGCACGAGCCTCTGCAGGGCTCTTCTCTCTATCTATCTCTCGCTGTGGATTCATACTCAAAGCAGCTTCACTGTTCCTGATATGTAAAATACCAAATCATATTATTTCTCCGGCTAAATAACACCGGTCCCAAAGGCGTCGTGTGATGTTTTAATGAGAGCCCCGAATCCCGATGCTCGACGCTGTCTTCTCCTCTGCATTTCCTTAAACTGCCAAGTAAGAGCCCCATTAATAATTCAGCTCATTAAAGTGTGTAATTAATCTGGAGCTGTGTAACAGGGAGAGACTGGGGGCGCAGGGAGGAAACTCTCCAGGGGGGGGCACAAGAGAAACATTGGGCTAAGAGACACAGCACACCCGCTGTGATGGAACCAGTTCCGCGGCACACAACCAGTCCTCCTGCATCATTTATCTGGCAGGAAAAAAAAAAAAAAAGCTACAGAGAGGCGCCGCCGCACCGAGACATCTTCAGGCAACTCAGCCAATCAACGATGCAGCGCGGGTACACACAGGGCGCAGAGGCTCTGTGTGTGTGTGTGTGTGTGTGTAATGTGTGTGTGTGTGTGTGTGTGTGTGCGTCCTTGTGAATGTGGGGAATCTGCTCTGGTGTCTGTTTACTGTAGATGTTGAAGGTCAGTTTCTGTGTTTCTTGGAAGGCTTTTTTAGTCAGCACAGATTCCCCTAAAATTTGTAAATGAAATAGAAGTGTTCAGAGATCATTTATGTATTCATAGAACACTTGAACACATCATATTATCAGCTAAAGTCATGCACCTGAATGTTCTATAGTAGTTATATGTTGTAATTAAACCTTATTACACGTGAACTATTTATTAAATAGGAAATAGCACGGCAAAAATGAAGGATACTTTTACTTTCAGTTACTGCAGCACCATGACTTCATGCTTCCTGCTTAACAACTATCACTTTGGTATCATGACAGAGACTAAAAATAATTTTGCATTATTTTTTTATATGCAATTTGCATTTTGATGTGGCAAAAGATTATGAATAGGATTAAAGATATTGTGGGCCATCATATTAAAAAAATCCTCAAAAGACAATGTCTTAATGTCTTCACACAAAGAACATAAGGTCTACTCGTATATATATTCAGGTTCAGGGTAAACCAATAAATCAATAGGGATGATAAACTGGGTCAATAGTGGCTTTTTACTGATGTATCAGTATCGGCATATATATCAACCGATAAATAACAAGGAACGGAGAAATGCCAGAAATATGTTTAACATAAAGATTGAAAGTGTCGTCATTACACAGCTTGTCCACCAACCTGTTACAACATTGTGTCGAGGATTCAGTCTGTTACTGTACCCACAACTTCTTGTGTTGTAGCAGTTCTACAACAGCTCAACTTCAGTATTCACTTAACTTCAGTACTCATTCTGCAGTATGAGTAGCTGCATAAATAATAATCAGGAATAACTGCACAGACCTTTATGACTGTATGAATTTTAGATCATTTTCTGGAAGTTTAATACATGACTATAAAAGGACTTTTGCTGTTGGAGGGTCTCTGTCTGAATACTCACCACTTAACAGCACAAAGCAATTGAGATGAGCGTTCTGCTGTTTGCTTTCAGATGGCTCAGGTAGACCTCGGTAAACAGTGGCATTCACACTCAGCATGCCTGCTGCCACTCACAAGCCCTCAGCTGCTCCAGATGTGGCTTAATTTACTGCGACTTGGCTAATCATGGTGATTAAGGATTAATTACTGTTAATCACTTTTACATAAACTGGTTGGCAGTAGGAGAGCTGCGCTCTGTGGAAAATACCACACAAGTGTGTGTAGTCAGATGGATGGAATGGGACAGAGTTGGAAGGCGCCGGGCTTCCCAATCGGATGCTCCTGTGGATTTATGCTGTAGCTTTCTTACTCATGAGCACACCAGTCAAAGGAAGTTAACCTCTAATAATTCTCTGCATCAGTTCATACTAGTCAAACAGTACAAAGCCAGTTTGTACTGAATGATTATGGAGATTGGTCGAGTCTCTGCGTTCCTAAATAGGAATCATCCCGGACACGTTTTTTACTAACAGGAGACACATTGTCAATATTCAACACAGCAGTTGTCTTCAAACAGCTCCTGGTCAGCCGAGGCTAAACAGACACTGCTGGGCTGTGCGACTATCCTGCTACAGGAGATAAGAATGTGAAGGAGCATAACCACTGTGAGTTCCATTAACACAGACTGACAAGGGAATCACAGGGACATCAGGGGGTCTGGGATGAGGCTGACAACAAAGCCGCTGCGCTGTACTCGTAACCCCCCCCCTTCTCCTCCTCCTCCTCCTCCTCCTCTTCCTCCTCCCTCACCCTTTGCACAAGCTGAGGGTGGCAGTGTGGTCACCTTCCCTCCTTGGCCTGGTTTCACACTGTGACATGCTCGTCTGCTCTCCTGAAGGAATGGCTTTAATAAGGTAGAGCAGATCAAGGCGACTGTTAATGACATGGCAGGCCCAGTCAACACACTGCCCGAGGCCATGGATGGCCCCAGTCTGGTGCACGCTGCTGGACGCTTGCTATCTCATGTGGGACACGCAGGACACTTGTCTGGATGCTCTTTAACTGCTACCCATCCTTTATGCGGGCTGAGAAGTCACACAGTGAAATGAACCCAACCCGACCTCTTGTATTATACTTCATTTAATCACAAGCAGTGTTATAGAGACCTACGGATGAAAGATTACTTTTGTCACTGATCTTGGAAGTTATTGAAAATCAGAGTTTAGAATACTGGTTAAGGAAGTAGGAATCAATAGTATGAAACCCAAAATTGCATGTTTGGAAAAGACAAAGACAGAGCAGAAGTGACTCTCAGGCTGGCACTAGTCTTGTTAAAAAACACCAGACCTTCTCCTTTGTATGATACTGAGTAACCAGAGCAGAGAGTCTGTCACATAGCAGAGCAGTGTACCAGAATAAGTTCAGACAGGTCCAAACTTTTGCAGCTTTGTATTGCATCATCCAGCATCCATCAACAGATTGCGATAGCCAATAAAATCAGAAACAATTGATAAAGACATTTGGACACTGACAGATGTTTCTGGATCCAGCAACAGACAACAACACAAGCTTTATTATTTTCCAGTTTCTGTCATTGAAACAGGATTTTTCTAACACAGTGATGGTAGAGTTGTCCTTTAGTTCAGTGGGGCCCTTTGAGGTCAAGATACTGTAGATCGGGCATATTCCCGAATGGTTAACAGTAGAAAAAAAGAAGAAAAATTTGACTAAAGGATCAAGCTCCTCTTACTGGTGTTTCTTTCCCACATCTTACCAGCTTCATTAGTGGACAGAAGCTGATAAAAACCAGGAGATGTGGTTGAAAGCTTCAGAAGACCAAAACTGAACCTTCACAATTGAGAAAAAAAACATTTTTCCCAAACCATTTACTGCTTTGATTTACTTCTTGTGAGATACTGGACAGTTTGACCTTTTCAGATAAAAATATTCAAATGAAACTATCTGAGAAAGGAAAATCACTCTCTGGTTGAACTGCTCACAGCTTACAGAGATATACAACCTATGATGATGGTTTCAAGAAGGCTTTGCATCGCTTTCAAAGGGTCATAAGCCCAAAAAAATGGTAGGAAACTGTTATGCAATAAAAAATAGTGAAACACACTTTTTGGATTCATCATGTAGACAGAATAAAGCATAGGAGAAGCCTGAGGCTGCTGGTTTTTAAACTTTCTCCTGAATGAACAGAGATTAGGTCAAATTCTGTTCTTATACAGAAAAGTTTTATTTTAAAAAAGTGTAAGAGAGAAGTGAATACTGAATTATGGAAATCATTTTTTTCATGTGAATTCTAAGTCCACTGTATGAAAGACTACATCGTTATTCGTGGCCCTGAGGCCTTGGTGGACCTAATTCTAATTACCTTCATTAGTGGTATCTGCAGAGAGCGAGCGTGTGTGTGATCAGGCTTTCTTAACACAGAGTGCTGCTTCTTTCAGTTCTGAAGTGCTGGTTACAAAGCGGAGGGGCCACAGAAAGGATGAGAAGGCAGCAAAGCGCTTTAATGTGAAGGCTGTCAGCTCCGCTCCCCTTGGTTTTCACCTTCTGAAGAGCACAAGGCCTTATCGGTTTAATTGACTCTTTATCTTTTTGTTAATTTCCCCTTTAGTGCAATAGCTGCCGTTCTACCTTTTGATATGTCATTTTACATTGGCTTTTGCATTGACTTACAGGAAGTGGCGGTATAGATTACCATATTTCATATAAAGGCAGATTTCTCTTTAACAACACTGTTAAGGAGCTCGGTTGCTTCTTAATTGTCTTCATTGTCCATTAACCTCTTTGATATTGTCTGTTAACCTTTTTCCCCTGAAATGAATTATATGACTTTGTGGCTGCGTTTTGTAAAGTACAGTGCAGTTAAATGATTTAATTCTTTCCACATCCCAAAGAGCTTTTTGTGCATATTTAATAAGTGAAGTATCATTTTATATTATTTCCAGGAGTCTTTACAAAGGCAAACAGGGGGGACTAAAGGGGAGCTGCATTTAACAGTTTGAAGCCTGTCGTCTTCCTCCTGGTGTATGTTGGTTCTCTTTCCATTCCAGTACACTTGCGACTGTATAATGAATTATTCCGATGTAGAATTAGCATGTAGCTGTCGCTTCAGCTCTGGTGCCTGCCTTGTGACAGGACCACCGTAGCACAGGCTGGCGTCGAGAGAGGGGGCTTCTACTGTGATTTATTAACTGCTGAAGCCACAATGAAGTGTGCCCACTGAAGCACCAATGCAAACAAATAGGGCCAGAGCTGTCACTGTAGTGTAAATTCAAGCAGACAGGTCGACCACAGACCGACCAGAAAGGGTTAATTATGCAAAAGCATTTTGCTTTCACCAGACGCACTAGTCTTTTTTAAGGATGGAAATCTGAGGCAGGATTACATCATGCCTCTATTTGGAAAAAGATCCTGAGCTACACATGAGATATCATTATAAATAATGGAGAGATATCCCAAAAAAAAAAAAGTGCTTATTGTATTTCCACGGCAATGATTTGTTTATATTATGTAATTTTTTTCAATACTACAGGAAGACATCAAAGTTAAATTCAAATTTGTCAATACAATATTTTACACAAACTAGCCAGATTAAATGATAGATAGATAGATAGATAGATAGATAGATAGATAGATAGATAGATATTGTCATTGCACATAAAATACAACAAAACTTTGTTTAGCATTACCATCCCAGCAGCATATATGAAAATAAATAAATATATATGTATATAAATATATATGTAATTATATATTCTAGATAAATGAGTCGTGATGACTACTAGGGCAGTCGTTCTTTAAAAAAAAAATCCCATCCAATTAGTTTATATTACTTTGAAAGCAACCCACATCTTGAATGGTATTGTAGAATTCAACGTTCCCATTCCTTCACAAGCCTCAGCTAGTTTACTGAGTGGTAAGCTAACGTTACGTTACAGCAGCTTCATCTTACACAGTCAACACCTTTATCCACCTTTTATCCATCTATAGAGTCACATCCAGTAATTCTTCCTCACATTACTTCTCAGATCTTTTGGCATTCGCTCAGTATAGTTCACTAGTTTTCTCCCTTTAACGTTAGCTAAGAGAAAAACAACAGCCCAGCCTGTGCACTGTGAATTGTAAGTTTAAACAGAACATTATACAGTAGATGAAACATTTATTTATTTTACCCACTTTAAACACTACTAATTTTTGAGTAAAAAGTAACAGCCATAGAAGCTGCACTGTACTTTTTAGCTTTTAGCCATGATAGATGTCCCTGCTAAAGCTAACGATACATTTCTTCTCCTTTTTCCCTGGAAACAAAGCACTATTTCTGCTGCTACTAACACAGGAAGCAATGCTTCCTGTGTACTACAGGGGTTTTTTCAGGAAAGACCTACCTGACACAGCAAAAGTTTTAAATAATTGTGTTTAAGCTGAATTATATCTGGGTCATATTGTTAACCTTACAACAGTCAAACTAATATGTAAACATCACGGGTTGTCACTTTAAAGTCTTGTGCCCTTCACCTTTCTAATCAAAGTACTCTTAGAAATGTCAGACCAGGCAGTTGTTGATCTGCCTGGACATGCTGTCACCTGACTGGTATCGCGTGTCACTTTTGGCTGACTCTCTCTGTGCTGCTACCCCCTGACGTAACACTGCGGATCACATTTCAGCATCTGGGTGCAGACCGGAGAGCGTCCAAAAGGTGTCCGCCAGTTTGAACCGAGGCACCCAGTCTCTGTCAGAGGCCTTTATGTTTGACCGTCCATCTTGCTAACTGTGACAGAACGGCCCAACATCATTAATTAAACATCAGGCTTTCCCCCCAATCACCCTTTCGCCATGACAGGCTGCCATGCCGACAGTCCCTGTCGACATGCCTTCGAAATCTAGAAGGGGATTACATATGGTAATGGTTTTTGACAGCCTGCCATTTGCCTCCGTTAATCTGATAGGATAAGATATCTGGACTGCAGAGCATGGTGTGCTGTTACTCTTTGAGTCTGATATTGTTATGCCATAAAAACTGAATCATTTTGAAGATGCAAGCAGTGTCCTGGAAGAAATCTTAATCCCCTGACAAGCTTTTGATACAATCCCAAATATTGTCACTGACTCAAAAGTGTATTTTTAGAATTGGCTCTTGCTTGTATTTGCTGTCAATTTTAATATTTTTCAAATTTATGAACTCCTGTCATGTATGGCGGGATGATATAACAATCTATAAGGGACTTGTGTCCTTCCCAGCTGATAACATTTCTCAAAAGAAGCTAGTTATGTTGCTAGCCCCAGGCTGCCAACCCACTTTTGTTTTGCCACGGTTCACTCCCCTTCAGAGACGAGACTGAGTTTATTCTCTAGTCTTTGTTCAATTAAGACTCACCCCCCCAAACTCCGAGCTGCTTTGAAAATGATGTATCTCTATCGCAAGTAGTTCAATTAATATTTGAATACCAGCAACCGTCTTCATATGAGGCCACGAGCCAATCTTCTCGAATGACTAATATATGGGGAACGTTACACATGTGCTCGCTGAAAACAAGCAACGAGGGGGGAGAAGATGGGGGTTTAGGCAAGCTGCTCTCCCCCCAAATAGGGACGTAAATCATCTCCCAAGCATGATATTCCAAGCTTATCCTCAAAGAGCAAAAGCTTTTTCCTTCAGCTGTGCGGAAATGAAATAAATATTCCTAGATAAACGACCAGACAGTTAAACATCCACCTCTCCAAAAAGCCAATTGCCCCGGGTTTTTATTAAATATCGATTTTGATTTGTAAAAGGCCAGATGTTGCGAGGTTAAATAAATGTCATGTTTCTCCCACTGCAGTTTACTTTTCTTGTCTTCTCAGTCTGTGGCATTTTATCTTGCTGTGTGTACACAAAGCTGTAAAAAAAAACAACTACTAGCTACCAATGCATCCGGACCCAATGTATTTGAGATTTCCCTTTAACATTACACCCAAATTTTCCATGTTATTAGTAATCATACACCAAAGCGAAAAACGAGCATGTTTTTCTTTATCTCAACACACAAAATCAAGTGAAGAGATAAAGCCTGGCGAATGCATCCTTGTGAGAATTGCTTGTCAACAACAGGGGGGGAGGAATAAGGCATCGTCTGACAACAAGCCATCTTTGAAACGCCTCCAAGAGGGAAATGGCATCCATTAGAGACATACAGAAAATGTGTGTTCGCTGGGTGGGGAGAGAGGTGGATAGGGGGGGGGGGGGGTCCAAATCACACACACAGATAATTGTTTATCCCTGGGAGAACCTTCAGTGTTTGTCTGCGGGTGGCTAAGTAAGTTCACCAGCACTATTGGACAGGGAGTGCCCAGCAGACCCAAGGCTCGAAAAACATTAGGATGAATCAATTAGGCTGCCATTAGCCAATAAAGTGGCCCTCACTGAGTCGTGTAATTATGACCCACAGCAAAGCCAATTTTATGGAAGCACATTATCCCTTTCTTTTCTTTATTAATTTTATTTGTTTGAGATAATCCCTCCATGGTTTTAATTATGTGCTTTAGGTTCAGGGTGGAATAAATAAATCATCATTTGCTTCCGTCAGACGTTTTCTCCACCGAACACAGCGGGTTCCTCCGTGTGGAGGAAAAAAAACAAAAAAGAGCCATCTCAAGACAACAGAGGTTTTAACCATCACGTCTGTCGTCGTTACACGGATTGCACTGATGAGGCGCCTCAATTCAAAATGAGCATTGTCGCATCCTCCACCAAAGAATCCACATTAACCTCAATCGGAGCAGGTTCCCGTCAGTTTGCATGGTAAGAAGAGGCAGGAAGAGATGATATTATAGGCAGCAGCTACTTAGTCTGTTCCCAGCTCAGAGGACACTGTGTAAGTGTGACAATGTGCTGTCAATGAGGGATGATAGTACACAGCCAACATGGCGTAATGCATTGTTCCTTCCTGGGTCCCTCCTGACAGATGCTCTCCAAGACAGCTGGATCAGCAGCAAGAATGGAGCCGGGATCTGGGGCTGTGCATGAGGATGTGATACGCGCCTGATTAGCGAGGGTATACTCATGTGAGCAAGCTAGGCCCGGGGATGATGTCGGAATTTGTGTTAATTGTCAGTTTAAGGCACACTTTTAGCATGTTTACCTATTTATTGTGAGCAAAAGAGCTCCGTATAAAACTCACAGTGCAGTCATTTGCTTTCCATTTGCACATGACCTTTCTTATTCCATCCCTCTAAAAGAAGCAGCCCTCCTCTTCCCCTTTCCAAGCGATCTCCTAAGAAATGACCTTCTTTGCAACAGTCGCTCTTGTAAGACTGATGTTGGAGGTGCTTTAAGCCAAGTAAAATAAACACTTCATGAATGTTAAGCTGGAACTTGGCAGACGTGAATCGAATGGTTTTGCGGACGCTGGGAATTTTTATGTTCCATTTTCATTTGACAGTCTAGACGTTTTATGAGTTCGGGAAGAAATCCGGCCTCAGTTTTTTGATAGAAACATCTGAGAAGAGCTTCCTCCCTTACATATTTTTGCGCTGGTGTTCTCGGGATTGTGCTGTTGTTCATTAGTTAGTAACATTTTTCCCCTTCCTCTGTTTTTCAATGGACAGGGTCAGGTGAGATGTCCAAAAACAATAGGCCCAATATAGAAATCGACGTTCTCCGAGTATGCCGAGCCTTGCAACTCATCATCGGTCCACACTAGAGTACCTAATGTGATTTCTCGCTGTGCATCTTTAGTCAGAATTGTCAGTTTTTGTTCTTTTCTACAAAATACGTGCTGCTGAGTTGTTTCCCAACTAAAAATGACTTCCAGAAAGAGCAGCTCATTTCTCTCCATGGGATATTGTGGTGTGCTCACATTTTAACACCCACTTCAGTCTGGTATTTATGAGGTGGTAACTATAGAAAAGAAGTGCCTCTGTATACCGGTGAGCGTTCAGGAGCCGGGGAATGGCGGGGGCCTCTGCTGATGTACGTTAACTAAAGCGGACAGGCGGGTTTAGAGTTTCTGATGGAGCAGGTTTGATTGGGTCATAACGGGGTTGCAGTTGGTAAGCAGGGTGTGAAGCCATGCGAGATTTCCCCCTCCAAGCCCGTCCATACATTACCAGAGTGATGAAGGAGTCTGGGTAATGAGACAGGATGTTTGTACAGTCCTGCCATCCCAAGAGGCACCCTCCTCCTCCACCTCCAGCACTCCTCCCACACTCAATCTACCTCCTGCTGAGCCTGTGGCCTGAACCTCTGACCCTTTCCACTCGCCAACAGTTGCCATATTTGCATTTCCAGTCCACTTAAAGACTGGGGGGGCTGATGGAGGGAGCCCCCTCCTCTTCCTCTGATACTGCAGCAGGCCTCATTCTCATCCCAGTGACCCCCTGCTCAGGCCTACCAACCCGGACAGCAGTCTGGGGTTAATGCACCAAGCACTCCCATTGTCTCTGAATTAATGAAGTGCTCCCTGCCTGTCCCTTCTCATTCACTGGCAACGAGACAAATGACAAGTGGTAACATTTTAAATGGCTATCGACACAGGCGGGGGGGGCGTAAAGTCACCAAGTCGCACCTCGTGTTAGCTCGGCGGTCGACGGCGCCACAGCGAATACACTTTCGATGACCGCTGTGGGATCAATTTGGATCCTAGCAGCACCGCACTCCACCCAGGAGGCGGTGTTTTATATTGAAATGGATGCTTCTCAGATGGAGGAAGAAGAGTCAGAGCCTGTGAGTGTTTTCACCTCAGAAAATGGAAGGTGGGATCCGACCCTCCCTAAAGTATGGCAAGGGAGACCTCTAGTGGAAGGCAGCGGTATCCATCCATCCATCCAGGTTATTGTTGTTGAGCTGAAGATTAGCATTTATTGTACCGTGTAACACTTTGCAAAGATGTCAGTTAGAATTCTTTATAAGTGAATGAACAGTGCTGCATCAGATCACATCAGGTCATATAAAAGGTGCGAATCCAGGTGTGAAACTTTTATTATGTGTCATTCTCTCTCTCTCCTTTTTCCTTTCTATTTTCCCCCTCAGTCTGCTGTATGCCAACCAATCATATCTACGTGTATACTTAAAAAATCATATTGTAGTTGTACTTTTCGACTATTTCTTTTTTTAAATTAACTTCAAAACATGCTCAAGAGCACATCACATCATATGTCACCCAAAATTAAAAAACAAAATTATATATACATATATTTAAATGATAAAAAAAAACAACAATGATATAGTGATGGAAAATAATATAAGACACAGGGTTTGTAGAGTGTCGATATACATTAAAAAGTAAACTGGAGCTAAATGAGAATGATCTCAGCAGCAGTAAGACAGGATGAGAGAGAGATAATATATATATATATTAATATAAAAATGATGCCTTATAATCTCTCCAGTACATTTTCTTCTCAAGACTAGGGTTGCTCATTAAATCAGGCATCCAGTTTATATAGGAGGGTGGATGCTGGATCAAGAGAATCAACTGTGTGGATATCAGAGTGGAGGAAGGTGGAGCATCCTTATAGAGAGTTTTGTGTCTTTTGGTGAAAGAATGTTTATATTCAGAGACACAATCTTTATTTAATACTTCTTTTTTTTTTTACACCAAAGCCTGAAGACACTTTGATGTAATGAAAGATAAAGAAATCAGTTTAGTTCCTGCCTGTTTCTACAACCTACTGCATCACTCACTCTGAGCCTGTGGTGGATGTTTGGATGCAGCTCAGCGTCGTCGGCCTCTCCGCAGCCTCTGACAGCTCGTTACGGTGCATCTCACCCGCTGTAGGTGTGACCTTTTATGACTGACCTCTTGACCTTTTCCTGTCATTGCAGTGCTGAGTATCCGCGGCGCCCAGGAGGAGGAGCCCCCAGATCCCCAGCTCATGCGGTTGGACAACATGCTGCTGGCGGAGGGTGTGTCCGGTCCGGAGAAAGGCGGAGGATCGGCGGCGGCGGCGGCTGCGGCGGCGGCCTCGGGAGGAGCGGGAGCGGATAACTCTGCCGAACACTCCGACTACAGGGCCAAGCTGACCCAGATCAGACAGATCTACCACACAGAGCTCGAGAAGTACGAACAGGTGAGGACAGCAGACAAGTCTGTACGTATGAACACCATGTCTCATTTTTAACATATAACAATATTTACATAAAAGCTTACATGCCTTCAGACAGAATTTACCATATACAGTAACAATATAATATAAGATTTAATTTAATATTGTACTTTTATAAAGCTGTGGAACTACTTTAAAGGAGGACATGGTTAGAATCAGTACAGAGTAGTTATTAGTATAGGGTCAAGGCCTTACAATATTAGGGCCTACATTTCCCATAATGCAAGTATGCATCCATTCTTTGCCCCTCCCCACCTAGTTAAAGCGCAAGGCTTTCAAACTCCACACACCCAGTTTACTGCTGTTTTCATCATCTTCAAGCTCAAGCTGAGATGACCCTGAATGACATCACAAGGGGCAATGACTGCAACTAATGATTATTAACGTACTGTAAAAACTGGTAAATAAGAGGCACCTTTGATACCATTTTTTTCATTGAAAAATGATGTGCATCTTATTTACCGGTTTTTACAATAATTGATGAATGTATTTTTGGATTCATCATCAATAATCATTACGTCTGTAAGTTAGCAATAGCAATAAAGATGTCCATAACAATTTCCCAGAATTCAAAGTTGTCTTGTTTTCTGTGATATTAAGGTGCTGAGGTACTTTCTCATTAAGACACTTACATGTCTTGATGTATTCTATGCAGTGTTATCAACCAATAATATTTTATAGTAGTTGATACAAATGATATAAAAAATAAAGTTAGTAGTAACTATTCTTGACTTCTCCTTTAATTTAGTGGATTTCACTTAAACGTCACTTTATGTTTCTAGGCTTTGTGGTAATCTATTAGAGCTCTAATGTGGATGCATACTGTTTGTAATGAATGCCAGGTATTTTAGAGCTGAAACAAAGTCTATTAACAGTCAATCAGTAGAGAAAGCTAAATCATTAAAGTCATTTTTCAGGTAAAAACACGTTAGAACCTTAGTTCCAGCAGCTTTTGTTAGATATGATGATGATTTTTGATTTTTTTTAGGCTTCATTATTAATTGATAGGAACAAAAAGTTACATCTAGTACTGATTTACAACTTTCAGAAGCCACAGTGTGTCAGTGCAGGTGACAAATGTTAAATATTGTCAAATATTGTCAATGTAATGATATGTTATCTGACTTTTCTGCTCTGCACCTGAACTTTTTAACCCAGGCTTTAAGTCTTGAGTGAAGCTGGATCAGTCAAGTCTTAAGATTTTGGATGCACCTCTTGTACTCTTGTTATGTTTCCTCAAAATTTGTGCTGTCGGTGAGACTTCCCAACAAAGCTTTCCATTGTGTTTACAACCCAGAATAGTCCGGCGTACGCTTCGTGTCGTGTGTTCTGTCGAGTATGCTCTTTAAAGTTGTTGAAGAGAGAGAGAGAGAGAGTAGTGGGGGGGGGGGGGGGGGGGGGGGGGGGGGGGTGATTTCCTCTCATTGCCTTGATAACCAGTGCATTCACGACAATCGCATCCCTTTCAGATGGCGTGCGAGTGAGACAGATGAACACGCAGATAGACAGACACAGACAAAGCCTGACATGGCTAAATCCAGAGAGAGATCGACAGGAAGAGGGAAGAAATAAAGAAGAGGAGACAGTAAGAGACAGAGTCGGGAGTGTAATATCGTGGCAGATTCACGCCTGGTGTCACACGGGCGTAGGGAGGGTGCGGTGGTGGGGGGGTGGGGGAGCGGATGAATGAAATGTCGCGGCGTGTTCGTCTCTCAGGGTGGCTATGCTGTGAAAGTGTGCGTCTGAGAAGGGAACAGCTGTCATTGGTTCCTCTCAACACACTGCCATCACCACTTCTATTAAATATGAAATATATCAGCGCTTATATTCCCCCTCGGCTCTGTGAGAAAAAGCTCGTCCCAGACCTACGTTACATTTTTATTTTAGCTTTTCCCTCATCTGTAAACTCTAAACACTCAATATCATTGTGTGTGTGTGTGCAGATGTGTGTTTTTCTCCAACACTCCACGCTAATAAATTAAAGAATTCAGGTCTTATTCACAGTTTTTTTTTAACCTTAAGGCAAGTGTTTTGGTGCACTCTTTGATTATTCTTTGTGTTTGTGTGTGTGTGCGTGTGTGTGCGTGTGTGTGTGTTTGCTTTTCTCCCCCGCAGGCGTGTAACGAGTTCACCACCCATGTGATGAACCTGTTGCGAGAGCAGTCACGCACACGGCCCATTTCGCCCAAAGAGATCGAGCGCATGGTGAGCATCATCCACCGCAAGTTCAGCTCCATCCAGATGCAGCTCAAGCAGAGCACCTGCGAGGCCGTCATGATCCTGCGCTCACGCTTCCTCGATGCCAGGTGTGTGTCCTTGAATACCACCATCGTTCTGTGTGTGTGTGTGTGTGTGTGTGTTTGTATGTGTATGTGTGGGTCATTCTTTTCAAACCGTGCCCACCGCTCTCCAGGCTACAAATAACACTCCAATTTAACAACAGTGCAAATACCTCATCATGCGCTTTCCTCTCAGGCTCATATCCATATGAATGGCTGCTGTAGGAGGCCTATCATGCTATAAACATGCTCTAACACACACTGTTTTGCTATTTACCACACACGCTGGGCTGCTTTGCATTATGGCTGCCATTTGGACCTGCACACCCCAGCCACGCCGGCCAATAAGAGTACCCTGCTTGCTCCATAACGCTAACTGTTTCCCTTTTTTTTTTAATGTAATCGCCTTGTTCCTTTTGATGCGTGCTCTGGATTTGCATACATTTCTCCAAGGATAAATCTCACTCAAAGTCTGAGTTGGAGGCATAACATTTAAATGAGGCATGCACTCCCTTACAAAGCTCCCTATCTATTCTCTTGCAAATGATTGTGGCGGTGCAGAGAAGGGGAGAGAGGGGAGAGGGGAGAGGAAGAGGAAAGCTTTCACTGGTTGAGAGGCACTGCCATGCTCGGCTCCGCTGATTAATCTACTGGCTGCTGGAGCCCATGCTGTGCACATTTACATATTTTCAAGCAGGCTTTTGGAGTGCGGGACAGAGATTTTAGCACAAATCTCCTCACCGGTGGATACATGCAAAGAGATTTTACAGGGTTCCCCCTCCAGCTTATGTAAAGCCCTCTTTACATGTGGCACATGCAGACATGACCTGATAGGTGCAGGAGATAGAGGGTCAGTCAACTCATGGGCATCGGCATATGATATCTGCTTTCTGTGTGTGTGTGTGTGTGTGTGTGTGTGTGTGTGTGTGTGTGTGTGTGTGTGTGTGTGTGTGTGTGTGTTGAGGGGGTTGCTTTTTTTTTTTTTTTTTCACATGCAAACCTTGAAAAGATTTACATGAGTATTTCATGTTGGATCAAGCTGGCCTTGTTTTTGTGCTGGAATATTAAGATTTTGCATGTATTATCTGTGTTTACTATTAAATATTGATATGCTGTATCTGTTTATGTGTATTATATTCATATGTATTAATAATAGACTTTATTTTAATGGGACACTGGGGTCAAAAACCTTTTCTACCAAGAAGCAGGGCTGGGTATTATTTGAAATAGTGGCGATAACGTGCGAATATCGTCAAGTTTCAATACTAATGCCAAAATAATGTTGTTCATTACCTTATAAACGTATGAATAACTTGCACACATTATTTTTTTGTGGACCCAGCATAACATTTCTGCTTTCAATCCATTTTGAGAGAATATATTAGAGGATTATGGCAAAAATGTCTAAGTGGTGTAACCATAAAAAACTTTGAAAAAAATAGTTCAACTTGCTTAAAAACAGTAAATTCTCAATAAAACACCATATCAACTAGTTTGGCATGATCTTACATTATACCTTTTTCATATTAAATAAAGGTAATGGAATACAATTGTTCTAAATATTACATTTCATCTGGGGAATCATGGAGATCAGAAACCATTTCAGTAAACAAAAAAAAAAAGAAGTAATTATTAGTAAGTCCACTTAAATACACTGTAGGTGATAAAATATGTAATATCTATCATTCTTTTGTGGTTACGCCATTTGACATTTCCAGGAGCATTCAGTCTTACTTTTGGTTAAAATCACATAAAACCAACTAAAATACAAAATGTACATTTTAACAAACCTGATGCTCCTTTTTAAAGATATTTTTAAATAGCTCATCTTGTTAACCTTTATTCTTCACTCACCCATATAAGCTTGTTTTTCTATTTTAAAAAGAAGCCAGATTTCTGTTTCTAAAAGCAAGTAGCTGTACAAGAACTTTGTGTAGACTTTGTGTTCTTAAATTGGCAAAATGATGATTTGAAGAATAAGTTAACAAGATTAAGAATTTAACCAGATATTCAGTACTTGACATTATTGAGGTTCAATAGAGGTTTTCATCCAAGTCCAAATGATTTAGTTCAAACTTCATATTTTACCATCATACGGTTTTCCTAAATATGTAATGAACCTTTTTATAAAACGTTAACACACATATTATTGTTTTGTTATTTCGACAACTAACAGTAGCTATTGAGAGAACGGTTACTGCCCTCTATGTGCTATTAATGCTCCTGCTAATGTTTTTGTGCAGTGGCTCATAAACACAGACTTTAGTGAAGCGGTTCTGAGCCAAATGGTTCTCCTGAGTCCTGACAAAACTACAGTTAAATTGAAAGTTTCTGGTGAGGGCGGCTCATCCAAACCAAGAGCAGGGAGAGCTAAAGAGAACCACATCATCTGAAGACCAACACATCAAACTCGCTTCTTGGAATTTAAGCTCCAATTCGGGTCGGATGATTAGAAAATTGCAGCTGTAATGACAGCATGGGTTTTCCAAACCACTTGTTCAACAACACGAGAGGCTGAAAATGTTGAGCCAATCCAAACAGAAACACGACTTCACTTCTGAAGGCTGGAAAGAAGCCATGTTTACAGATGAATGAGAGTTCCAACTCAACATTAGACCTGACAGCACTGTGTTAGAATAGCCAGCAAAATTATTTAGAGTTCTCCAATACAGCTAAGTGACTTATATACTGTCAAGTAGCTTCCTGATAGACAGCTCTCATCCTTTATTTCCTCAGTGTGAGATCCTGGAAGGTTCTATAGGATTTCTTAGAGTAAAAAGCTCCACTTGATCCTGCAAAATAAATTGTATTATTATGGCATTTTTATTTTATAAAATCGATGCACACCCCTACCACATGTTGTTATGATAGACACGAACTTGTGTCTATATCTGTTTTAACATTCGATTCTCTTCCCGCAGACGGAAAAGACGAAACTTCAATAAGCAGGCGACAGAGATCCTGAACGAGTACTTCTACTCACACCTCAGTAACCCTTACCCGAGCGAGGAAGCTAAAGAGGAGCTGGCAAAGAAGTGTGCCATCACAGTGGCCCAGGTACACAGCAGATCACTGCCACACCACACCACCTGCTACTGAAAGGAACACAAGCTAAAGACAATGCTGCTGTCATACTTCTTCTACTTACTTCATCATATAGTGGATCACATCTTCTTCCAGTACAACTTTTATGCACTGTAACACAAAAATGAACACAACAGATAGAAATGTAATGAGTTTATATTTTTGATTTGACTGATTTGTCGACCAGGCCAATATTACCACATCGTAGCCACATCAGTATCAGTTAACTGTTCCAGACAGAACGTCCCAGATATATGTATGGAAGTACAGAGATGCCAAAAGTATGTTTTAAGTTTTATTTGGTTTATTTCTCAATATTAAAACGTCCTTTCCTGTACATTTCTTGGTTGCAGTTGTTAAAAAAGGAAAAGAAGGCAACCTCATGAAAGATATTTATGTTATGGATACTGTAAAGAAAATTCATATCAGCCGATTCATCATTATCAGATTTATTTAGACTCTTAAATGTCAATATCAGTAACGGGTCTGAAATTTTGTGTATTTCTTCACACAAAGTTGAAAATCATTAGCTAAAACTTTGAGCTGTGGAAACATGGAATTTCCATTTATCATTATTTTTGATGCCATTGAGTACTGATCAAATAAAAAGATAGAAAGGTTGGTTGACATATTATTATCAGATTTTTTAGAATCAGTATAGCCCCCCATAATCCCGTATCAATAAGGTTATACTTAATAATAGATATTTTAATAGCGTTCTGTTTGTTCTATATCATTATGAAGTTTTTTGGGTAGTCTTCCCACAAAGTTTAAAATCATTAGCTAAAGGTTTGAGCTGTGGGAACATGGGACTTCCATTTATCATTATTTTTGACGCCATTGAATACTGACATTATTATTAAATATCAGATTTTTTAAACTCTTAATGTCAATATCAGTATTGGTCCCCATAATCCTGTATCAGTTGGGTTATACTTAATAAAAACCATCAGCTCTAGAAGATTAGCACTGCAGTCAGTTGAGGCATGTGCAATGATGATTCACTATAAATCTTACAGTAACTAATTAAACATCTGAACACTGAGATTTTTTTGTGCCAATGCCAAAAAAAAACAGTAAAACATTTAGGCACCTTGTTTTTTTTCATCTTTGCATTCTAGCGCTCAACTTGTTTCAATCCTGTGAGAATTGATAATAAGGAAAGCAATGACAACGCCAAGGTAAACAAGCAGTTTGTGTTTTGAATCCATCATTTTGGGAATGGATTGTTTTCTCAATTGGTTTCATTAATTTATACCGAATGATTTGAGCATGCATCTGGGTCCTGATGGTGGAAGCTGCTCGGGCGGCTGAATGATTTGTAGAGTTTTCGTTCGTCGGCCGTAACAAAGGAGAATGTTTACCTACTCCGTGTATTTGAAACTTTGCAGGATTGATTTGGTTTTCATTTTAATGTTGTTTATCATTAGAGCTGGGATTACCCCCCTGGCTTCATCTGGGAGTCCATTAGCAGTAATGGGTGTTAGCGGATGTTGACTGATTGGTGCGTGCGTGAGTTCTGATGATAGCTGCAGTCATGGTGACATAATGAGACTGTTATTGGCAATCATTCCATTCTGGCACTAATGCGGATTCACAGCAGCAGTCTAAGTAGCCCCTACCTCTGACAGAGGCTCTCTTCAGTGTTACACATGCCATTAAAAGCCATGCAAGCTAAACCCCTACCACCCTGTTTTCCTCTCAATGCTTGCCCCCTTAAATGTGGAGAGGCTCTGTGTTGAGATTTCATGAGGAATAAACTACATTCTCTTCTTTATCTGCACAGGTTTCCAACTGGTTTGGGAATAAAAGAATCAGATACAAGAAAAACATTGGTAAGTTCCAAGAAGAAGCCAACATGTACGCTGCGAGAACTGCCGTGAATGCGGCTAATGCATCCTCACATGGAAGCCAAGCAAATTCACCCTCAACTCCAAACTCTGCAGGTGAGACAGGAAGTCCCTGGCTCTGATCAGCTATTAGACATGTAACTCCTCTCTGTGCATTACTACAACTCAACAACCATTTCGCTATCTCAAATTGGGGCTATTTCAAATGCTGGGTGCTGGTGATTTTTAAGGAAGGCAGCTCTTCTACAATGAACATGCCTATCACTGGGTAATGCACTTTTCATATATTGAGCAGGTTTTCCTCTTTAACAAGTGCAACAACCCCCTTCTAGAGCAAAAGCTGTGTCAGAGATTAGCCAACCTGAGCCCCATGCCAAGTCTCCCTATGCTTACTGTCCTTTTGTCTTCCTTTCAATTAATCATGTTCTTCATGTATGTTTTTTTTTTAACTCTGTATTCATCATGTTGTGCTGCACTGACATTCAAAGGAAACATCTGGTGAAATTCTATATTTTTGTTACTTCCAACAAATCACATAAAAAATAAAACCAACAATGAATTAATCTAATAAATTGTACATATGCTCTGTGCCGTAGAGCTCTATTGTCCAAAAACTCTTAAGAACCATAATGTTCTTCTCTTTGGGTAAAACTACAGCATGAAATTACTCAACCTTTTTAAAAGTTTAACAAGATTTCTGTCTTTTGTATCAGGACAACTGATAGGGCAGAGAGATAGTAAAACACTGGACACTGAACAATGGATTAACACTTAGTACATTTTGGTCTTTTTATGAGATTTGTTACCAATAAAAATAAAAAAAATAGAATAATACCAGCCTTATCTTTTAAAGCAACTGTCCAATATTTTTAGAAATGTGTGTATTTGCAGTTTTACAAGATCGCGGATCAATTTTTAGCCTAGCATAGAACAAGTATGGGAAGCAGATGCAAACAAGCTTAGAACTATGACAAGTGAAATACGTAACTTTTATACTTTTTTACCAAGTAGTCAACAAATAAAAAAATTGTTGAAAAGTAGATTTTTTTCTCATTTGACCTAAGCTAGGCTAGCATGCTAGGCTAATAAAGCTAATAAAGGCTAAACATATCTTGAGCTCATTTGTGCTCAATTCTGAGATGAAACTCTATTGATAATATGTGACTCTGGATCTACTATGAGTCTAAAATTGCAAACACGTGCATTTTTCAGAATGTTGGACTGCATTTTCAATCATTGTTTCCTGGTTGTAGCTTTAGCCACAAATAATCTCTTAAAAGCACTAACACTGGACTAGCAAATAACTTGCCCCTTTATCTGTCTGTGGGTAAAAACTTATTCTTGACGCTTGACACCTCTTATGTCAGGTGATAGCTATAGTTCTTCTATCATCACGTATCAGCTAGTTTCCTCTTGGCTCCTCTGATCTAACAGAGCCTGTCTTGGCTGCTAGCTAACCTCTGCATGGAGCCCCCTCTCCAGGTTGCTCCCTGGTCGAGGGGGGGCCGACTTGCTTGCCCTTTGCTTGCTCTCTGTCTCTCTGTGATTCGACTGCTCCCTCTCTCCTTTCAGGTTCTGGTGGCTCTTTTAACATGTCAAACTCCGGGGACTTGTTCATGAGCGTGCAGTCTCTCAATGGGGACTCGTACCAGGGGGCTCAGGTGGGAGCCAACGTGCAGTCACAGGTAGGGGCCCCAGGTAGTGCAGCAGATGATACAGTGGCAGCCCTACCTCACTTTACCAATAGGCCATTCTTGTGGCAGATATTGACAGGTCACAGTAGGAAAAGCACAGGTGGATAAGAAAAAAGAAAATGAATGATAGCTGAATTTTATTTAGCTGCTTCAGTTTTTCAGGCACTGGTATTTTATATGCTTGCTTGCTTACTGTCACACTGTCATGACCGCCAGGGACACTTGAATTAAACGGTGCTATTGTTAATGTCATTAGTAACACCTGAGCTCTTCCTACTATGATAAAAAACAAAATGCTGTGAAAACCTTTTCCATAGCGGACATATTGATTTCTGCTACACAGGTGCAACTAATACCATTAATTAGACTAATGCAGCATTCACGCTCACGTCAACCCATAATTACGAGCAGCCGAGTGAGCCGACCGTTCGTGTCACCTCCGTCAGCGACAGTCAATGACACCGCCGCTGTCGGTGACAGTTACATTTACATTTTGTCATCAGTTACGTCAAAGCGACATCTGATATTGACTTTTTCGGATAACTAAAAAAGGAGCAATACAAGGTGTCTGGCTTAATTTATTAACAAACTGCCACAAATGTAACAAATGAATGGAGCTAATTAAAGCTATTTTCTGTGGTTAGCAAGGCTAGCAATTGGATAATGCTACAAAGTCAAAACAGGAAATCGTCCTGTTTTTCCATCTTTACAACTTTACTTGAATGCATCATTAGTCACATTTTCTTGATTTCAGCTTTTGCCATGATGTTTTTTTCTTTTGCTACCTGTCAGTGTGTCCATTGTACATTTTATTTTGCTCTTGACAAACTTAAGTCTTAGTAGCTTTACAACTGTTAAAACACTTTTGAAAGCGTATGAAACCAATTCACTCAACTTTAATTCCAATGCACGTCTTACAGCCCAGTCTTTGTCTTCTCTATGCAATGGGGGGGGGGGGGGGGGTGTTGAGAACCACATATAATATCAATATAACAGTCAGCATTAATGTTATTAGTTACACATGTGCTTATCCTGCTGTGACAAGTCAGAACATGTGCTGTGAACAATGTCTCTACAGACTTGTTCCGGCCCCCATACCGAGCTTCTTTATTGTCGGCTCTGACGGAGTCTCAAGGGCAAAGTATTTGTCACGATGTGTTTACATTGAAAATAGTTCTACTAACAAAAAGCTCAAGTTTTTATCTGTGATTTTCCGTTTTTGTTTGATTGGACCTTGTTGTATCCAAGGAGACTTACAGCAGTATACTCTTGTCTCCCCTTGTTGTACTGTCATCCCTTTCTCTTTTCCTCGTGCCTCTCTCTCGTGTTGACTCTGACCTTGCTTTGTTTGTTCCTGAATGTTTCAGGTGGATACCCTTCGCCATGTTATCAGTCAGACAGGCGGGTACAGTGAAGGACTCACAGCCAACCAGATGTACAGTCCGCAGGGCATCAATGTAAGCATTCTTTTTTTTTTTTTTTTTACTTTCTTCCCCTACCAATTATTTTAAAGCCATAGGGCTCAGAATGCCACTTAGTAGGACTTGTCTCCACTCCATGGTCACCTAGTTGATTGCTTCTGTATTGCTCGCGCCATGGGCAGCGCACTGCCCCGGCGTACGCAGGCATGAGGCTGGCCCACACGCATGCAGAGCCGCCGTCTGAGCCTGTCATGTTCCATCAGGTCCAAGCGTAGCACCTGCAGCCACACATGGTCAGCCGTGAGCGAACTGCACAAACAGGTGAGGTGACACCTCCTGCACCGGACTTCAAATCCCTCTGACCACCTGACCTGTGATTAGCAGCCCCGAGGCCAGAAGCTTCCCATTAAAGCCTCCCAGGAGACACTGCTGCTGTCCCCGCTAAAAATAATACCTTACGCCGCTGGAAACGACTGCTCATGTGCCGTAGGGGTTTGTTCCCCCTCGTGTTTGTCTTATTTTGCAGCAGAGTTCGGGTATAGTGGGGGCTGTGGAAGGGGGGGGGGGGGGGGGGGTTTGCTAGCTGGCGGCTGCAAACAGTAGGGAAATTCACAGCGACAAGCCGTGTCGTAAAGGGGAAAATCGATAAGACAGACACAAGGAGAGCAGAGTGTGGACTTGGGACAGCAATCCAAGCGCATTGCTCAGATCATGTTCCTGCCACACTAATGGCCCTGACAGCGAGCCGCGCTGAGAGGACGAGGACGGTCACAGCCGCGGCTGGGTTCCTCCGCTGTCGTCGTCGTGCCTCAGTGGCCATATGATAATCAGATGAAAGGTCTCCCGTATAAAAACATGTATGTGTATTCAAATAGGCTTCCCGGCTGCTCCGAGCGCATCCCACAGCCAGCTGTGCTAACCCTGAGAGGCCGCTAACGTATGCAGGCCCTGTTCTTTCTCAGTCCTTTGACCTCACAGATACGGTTCTCCTTGGACGCCTGCTTGCTCTACCACATCTTACACTGCCACAATATGCTGTGTTATTCACTTTTATACCCTGTAAAAAAGCCCCGCAATGCATAATGTAAGAGCGGGATATCTGTCTGCCAGGCTGTTTGCCAGTGATTTATGTAGCTAAGGCTAGTAAGTTAGCAAGTTTGACTTTTCACTCGACCCTTTTTTTAAATAAATACAATGTGCTCCGTACTTTTGTTTTCTGAAATGTTTTTGCAAGTAACTTTGTTGTCAAAGTTTCTGATATTTTTTTTACCAGTGTAGAATATGTTGCACCAGGGTCTCTTAACCTTTTCTGGCATGTTGTTCTTATTTTATTTTCCATAATTTGGAGCATAAATGAGCTCCAAATGAACATAAATTATTTTTTAGATAAAAAAAATATATTTAAAAAAATGCGACACCATACAAGGGTGAAGAAATCCTGTGCTACATATTTGTTAATTAAATATATGAACACCCCTTTATCCACATTTTTAAAGACGTCTGAAAACAGATGTCATGAATGAAGAGCAGAACAAATGATGAAACAGTTAAAGGAAACATTCCATCTTTGGAAAAAAAAAAGAAGAAGACTGAATAATGACTGAGGAGATACATAATGCATGCTGTGGATGATTACAGCCGTAATTACAATTCTGAAAGAGGCAGAGCGTCACCAAAGTCAGACATTCTACAATCTGGCCCCTCCACTTTTGATTACACAGTACCCTCTGCCGCCTTAAATAACAGGCTTTGAAATGAAAGGCTGTCGAGGACCATTTCCAGTTTTTTTCCTGATGGCTTTAAATTTACTATTAATATCCTAAATGCTCTTTAACAGGCCTGTCTCTGCCACTGGAAAAGGACCTCCGCAGCTCCTATTGTATGTTAATTCTAGCTGTCAGCGTCATAATTAGGGCACATGACATTGATTGTACTTGTTTTGTTACAGAGGCTTTTTCATACAATCTACATATTATTCATATTATTTCAGAAATGACAGTGACAGGCTTTTATTACAATGCAAAATCTTGACTTTCCCGTAATTTTTCCTGATAGAAATTTGAGTATGCAGTGGATGAGGGGTAGAGACTATAATTCACTGTATTTCTACTCGATTGAAAACATGATTATATATATTTTTTCTGTCAGTTCGATGTGAAATATTAGCTGTAATTTGAGCTACGTTAACTTTCCACCAATCTACGAGGCAATTTAGCTTAAGGCAATGTAATTGAAAGTATCCCCGTGCTGTTCGTGCACTACCTCGCCCTCAGGACTTCCATACATTGTTTGTTTGACCCAGCTGCATTCTAAGTAACTAACCCTCCCTCCCTCCCCCTTTTCTCCCTCTTGTTTCTGTCTAATCTTTTATTCTCTCAGGCAAACGGTGGCTGGCAGGATGCTCCGACCCCCTCATCAGTGACTTCACCTACAGAAGGACCCGGAAGCGTCCACTCCGACACATCCAACTGATCCCCCTCCTCCACCACCACCACCACCCTTTTCCGTCCTCTCTGCTCTCCGCCTTCCCTTCAAACACCGCTTCACCCTCGTATCTCCGAGAAAAAACTTAACCGTTGACCCTTTTGGGACTCGATGTGACGTACTGTACAGTATGGAGTCACGCTTTTGGGAGGGGGGGGGGGGGGGGGACACACACACAGTTGGGGTCTGGGATGACGTCATCGCCATTTACGGACAAGAAATATTTCACTCTGGACCACCGAGGCACCGTTAGCAGCCTAAACGTTAGGGGGACTCATATCCACACTTCACAGTTTGTACAGTTTCCACTTGATGTCCATGTTGCCTCTTTGTATTTCTCTTACATCATACAGTATTTACCACAGTAGGCACACACAGTTAGCAGCATATTGGCCCACGTCTCGTAAATTCAAAAGCTTTTCACACTACCTCTATTCGAAATAACAAGAGAGCAAACGACATTTCAAAATGCTTCGGTTTTACAAATTTTTATAATTATTGAAATATTACTGTTACACCACCACCCCTGTCATTTACCGTGTCTATATTACCGTGCTCACAGATTCTTTCTTTTTTTGTTTGTCTATAGTGCCAAAGTTCAGCCCTGGAGGTGAATTTTGATAACATTTTTATGTCGTGTCCTTCCATTTTTCATGCCATACTTTGTGAAGTATTATTATGTTAGTCCAGTCTTGTTATAATCAGTTAATATCCAAGTATCCAGCCTCAATTTATATAGTTTGTACTCAGAACTTCTACGACAGACAGTGACATATAAGGCATTTTATATTTTATTGCCAGAGTAGTATGTTTTTTCTGCTCATGCGCAGTAGAATAATGCAGAGAATTTACCTTTTTTTGTTTGTTTTTTTTGTTTTTTTTAAAGTGAGCAGTTGACAAATTGAGTATGACACACAAAGGGATGAGGTTAGATCATTTTTCTCTTCTCGAGGTAAATGTTCATCCGCAATATTCAAAGAAGGCTGAAAAATTGACCTGAAACGCTAAATCAATGACGACATAAGCGGCAATTACGGCACGTCGATATGTATCAAAGCACAATAACGCCTAATGATTGAAGTCAAAGGGTAACATTTGTAAATGTCGAAGAGAAAAAAAACACACAGAGGAAAAAATGTAGGATTTAAGTATAGTAGTCATATATGGAAGAAAGAGTGTACATACAGTACATTGTCAGTCATCGTCAGCGTGTATCAGTGAGATCAATATAGCCAAATACTGCTGGTAACCAAATCCAATACAAATATTGCAATCCTCATTTCAAGGCACCGTATTGTTGGGATTTTAACACATTGCATGTCTTTTCTCTGAATTCACATTTTTTTGTATGGAGGTATATTTGTGTCAAAATTCTGAGCATGCGATGACAGATTTTAGTTTGCTCAGATTGAATTAATAATTTCACTACAGTGTATCATGCTATATTATGTAGGTGTGTCTTAAATGATCCAATCACACGCTCAGGATTGAGGCACATATATAACTATATGCATACAGTAACATGAGTGAGCATGCCTTTTCTCTGAATTCACTTTTTTCGTATGGAGGTACATTTGTGTCAAAATTCTGAGTGCGAGATGACAGATTTTAGTTTACTCAAATTGAATTATTCTTTAAATGGTAATAATTTCACTAGAGTATATCATGCTATATTATGCAGGTGTGTCTTAAACTGTCCAATCACACGCTCAGGATTGAGGCACATATATAGCTCTATATGCATATGGTAACAATGAGTGAGGAAGTTTGAAAAACAGCCTCTATATTTTCAGTATCCAAGGGTCCCTTCACTTTTTGATTTGTCACTTGTCAACTTACAAAACAAGATCCAAAATGTGAAACTAGATTTGTGACCTTTGTTGTATGTACAGTATATTATGTGGTCTAACATGTATACACGATTACAATAGTCCTTTACGAGATATCAACATTTACATACTTTGATACCAAAAAAAAAAAGGCAGAATTTTTATCCTCTTCATTGGGATCAGCTTTATCCACCTTTTATTGTTTTTTTCCTCTTTTCATAGGATTTTATTATCTGCTGTACTGGTGAGCATCTCATACAGCTCTCAGTATTCAAAGCCAAAAAAAAATGCAGTTGGAATACAGTTATGATTATATGAATCAAAGTGGAAACAAAGACCCTGATGGCACACACACATCCAGATGTTTGGATATATTTTTATGCCTCCATTTTTGTGAATATATCATCTTTTTTTGTTTTGTTTTCATTCAGTATTATTTTTGCTTCGCTACAGGACTGTTTCTTTTTTTTATGCTACCATTATATGTGAATTAGCCCAAGAATGCTCTATATACAGTATGTAGATATGCACCTTTACTCTTCTTTTGCATCTTTCAATTTGGCCAGTAGCCATTTTTAAACGCAGCCTGATGGATTTAACGATGAATTTACGGTGAAATTCTTCTTATTTTATACTACGACCACCGACGCCACTGCCTCCAAGATGGCTACTGACCAAGTGAAGGTGACGTGAAAAGTTAGTGTTGCCCTCTGGTATTGTTTTTTTTTAGCTGAACTGAACCCCTCCTGAGATCCCAACAAATAACAAAAAATAGTTCACCACAGCCTGGAAACCACTGGTGTTTTTTTGAACAGTTGTCAGTGTGTTTTGTATTTATCACACATTTATTGAATCGCGGACGTTGGGAGCCACAAATGCGGAGGTCAACCACGGTGCGATCACACCAGACAAACTCATCCGGACCATTCGGAAAGGCTTCGTCCTCGTCTCGAACCTGCTCAGTATTGCAGCCGAGGGGGCCGAGCGCCATCGAAGTGATACACAGAACCTGCCTCAGTCATGTCTTCTGAAGTCATTGGAGTGAATTGACAGCGCCTGGCCATGCAAGGCAAACACAAGGATTGTTTTTTGCAACCCCCCCCCCCCTCAAAAAGAAAGGCTTAACTCTACTTTTCACATCGCCTGTCAAATATTATCGAAGCTTCATGTAATGATGCTTTTAGTTTTTGAATATAAAAGGAAAAGAGACATGAAAAGAAAAATGAACAATTTGTAAAACATAAAATGTTTTATTTGTTGCATGTCTTTTTGTTCTTCAATAAAAAAATAACGTACTGCAGTGTTTTGAATGTTAACTTCTTTTTTATAAGGATTTCAGAGTGAAATCGTGGAGCCTTTTTCTTGACAGGTTTGAACTTTTAAGATCTCTGCGTATGTAAAAAGGTATCAAATGGAAAACTATTGTCTTTTTAATTACAATTCAAAAACCTGTTTTCTGTGGAGAAAAATAGCTGAAAGGTGTAGGTTTTATGGTCTCTTAATTTGTACTGGCAATGCGTATCCCAAATAAATAGTTTCTTTTGTTGCATAAATTGCAGTTTTGTCATCTTTCATGTGCCGTTTGTACATTTTTTTTTTTTTCACAAATGTACGGCTGCATTTCAGCACCAACTTGTCGGCGGTTTCTCCTCCAGACTTTTGTAACAGGGTCGGGGGTCAGGAGTCACTGTAGGACACAAGTTTACACGTTGTAAACTTGTCAGTCCAACACCTCTGGATAACATTGCACGTCTCACTTCCAACTATGCAGTGGCACGCAGGCATTTTTATCACCGCTAACATAGCGCCGGAGCTCGGCCGAGCTGCCGAGGGTGTGAAAGGGGACATTTTCACAGTTTTTCGAAGTGAGTGAAGGCTGTGTGCTCCCGGCAGACAGACGCCTCCTCCCACCCCCCCTCAACCCCCCACCTCCAACACCCTTCCCCACACCCAACGCTCCCTCCGAGGCATGGTTAATGTGCATTCCCTGAAAGAGGCGGAATCCACACTTATCTCTCTCCTCCAGATAAACCAGACAGGATGTCTGATTCTTGCTCCTTCAATTCATCCGTCCTCGGGAGAAAAAAAATTAAAAAAGAAGGAGGGACGTGGTTGAAACATTAACTTGTGGATTAGGAAGAGGTTCCCAGGAGCATCCGAAATCAGAGAGCGTGACAGAGACTGTGGGAGTGACATATGCAAACATGATCAAGTGTAATTACATGGAGAAGCCTCCTTGTTTCTATCAAAGGGGGCTCCTTTTAGCCACTGTTTGAGGAATGAAAGGCAAGAAGTGCTGGACGTGTATAATTTATTCATGTGCTCCCACAAACCAAAAGGCATTGTGAGGCTGATTCAGTCATTACATGGTGAAAAGGTGTAAATCCCATTCTGGGTAAAAATCAATGTACATTCCTTTGAATTTGTGATTCCTTAACAAATAGGCTAGATAACATGCTGCACCATGACAAATGCAATGTAGCTTTTTAAGAGGACTACACCGATCATTATCCATTTTATATGGTGAAAAAATGCTAATCCAATCAGCAACAGAATCAGGTCTTACTGAAGCCTCTTATCCATTAACAAATAGAGAGAAATAAAGAGTAATGCATGTTTTACCTTATGTTAGAGATTGAAAGCAGAATCTATCCTACTGATATATATTTATATTTGAAATGAATGAGACTCAGTCAGCAGGTTGATATTTTTTATCTAAAGCTTTTCCCAGAAAGCAGTGATTTGCAAGTCAAAAGATTGCCTAGACGTCTCGGTTAAAAGCAGATTACATTCGGTTGAAATGTTTCATAGACATCTAGCTTTCATACAGCTGTTGTGACTTAAAGCATTTTTCTATGAGCATGTTTCAACACAGATGGTCCTATGTGTTTCTTACCATTGAGGACACTGAAGTCAGGTCCTCTGTAATATTGCTGGACATGTGAGAGATTTGATTTACATGAAGGAGATTTTAGATCCTACAATGATACACATAATTCACATGATAGGTTTAAGGCTGATTCTGATATAATACTATATATTGTTTTTTAACCCCCACAGTGCCAGATTTGGGGGGCAGCTTCAGGTTGTGCCTGATACAGATAAGACCCACAGTGCATTTTTGTTGTATCAAAGGTGCTATACAAATAAAGTATCATTATTATTATATATATTATTATATTATTATTATTATTAGTAGTAGTAGTAGTTGTAGTAGTAGTAGTAATAGTATTGAATAGACAATATAAATACAAATAAATAAGTTAAAACAAGAGATTCTTCACCAGTATTACACCTGACAGAAGGCTACAATAATTTAATTTGGCAATTTAATTTGATTAATTGAAAATGTCTTTCATAAAAGGACCGCAAAAGCACAATACCTTTAATATATCAGTCGTATTATGCTTATGTATGCAGTCTGCTGGATATGCAAATAAGTAACTGTTTCCCCATATCCACTTTATAAATATGTCAATGTTGTTTTGTTTCCACTGCTGCCAACTGGCCAAAAGACCAAATTTGTGTGTAATTAAAATAATCACAAACTAACTCGAGGGGGACATGGGGAGAAGGAGGGAAATGCGGGGTCCACAGCTATTTTTTGCCCATGGGGCCCCTAGTGGATTAATCCAGCCCTGTAGTACTGAACAGTTTGGTACGACTCCAAACAGCATAGCAGTACATACTGTCTTATGGAAGAGAAAAATAACCCTCTCTGACTTGTTAAACCATGAGACTCTGAGGGAACTATAAATAACTATCATTTCTGCTCTTCCTTCATGTTGGTGCCTCAAAAGTGAAAAAATCTCAAACTGGCTACACACGAAAATAGCTTTTAGATTTGTAAAATGCGTGATTACTAAGAGGAGATGAAATGCCACAAAGGCCTTTAAAGTCTAATTCACATCTCTGGTCTCTACTGCTAAAAACCTTTCACTCTGATATGAGAGGGGGGGGTTTAAAAGCATAGGACAGTAATACGTTAGACAAAAGCACAAATGTCTACTTTAACCTTATCCTCGTCGGATACGTACATCACAGCCTTCTCATCACTGGAATTTCATATCAATCATCCTCAACCAGACCTCAGTGCATGTGGCACACACACACACAGCACAGAGCTCAGGGCTCACATTATATCAATGACAATAACGAGGCTCATAAAAACGCTGGCCTTATTCACAATGCATAATGTGCATCACTTATATCAACGCCTGCCAGCATGATACGCACACGCACACACACACAAACACACAAAAGCCACACACATGTGCCTGAGGGGAGGGCTACCGAAGCAGACGATGCAAGGTCTGAGGGTCTTAGTGCACTACATAATGGAGAGAGGCTTTGTCTTAAGGTAAGCCTCTGCATCAATATGATGGAGCAAGTCTTCTTCTCCATTGATAGATCTAATATGCTCACAAAATAACTCCTAAAAACAAACAAAAATAAGGTTCTGCAGGAATAGGGTCAAGTAATTAGCGACTGTGGGTGTGTTCTAGTCAGTGGTACAGATTTCAGATTTGGAAGCGGTTCAGTTTGGCAGAGACTTGCCACTGGAAAGCTTCAGTCTCGTATTGCCTATGCCACCCACAGATCTTTAATGAATTCCTCTGATCCCAACTTTCATAAAGAAGACATTTGGAAAAGATTTCACAGATCAGTATGCGTCATCGTAGCCTTTCAAGTTATTTCAACCGTGGAACATTTGAATTAGAATCCGTAATATATTGGAGCATTTGGGGGTGTGGGAGTTTTTAAGGCTGTAAAGTGTTTCTCTATATTTGCCTAAAGCTTCCATAATGAGCAAGATACGGACCTTATCGTTGTTTTTCAATTATTGGGGGGGGGGGGGGGGGAAACGCTTTAAAACTGTGCCAGGAGATGCTCTTATTAAATAAATGAGGAAGTTATCTCTCCGAAACATGAATCAAAAATGAAACAAACATACAAAAAACACTGCACCGACGATCAAGGACATTCGGATGCAATGTGTCGTTGCAATAATTATCACACTCACATCCAAGAACAAAAGTCGGATCATTCACGTCGATTGTCATGTAACAGTCGGCTGATTTGTTTTGGGTGTGTGTCCTTGTTTTCATCTTTTTTTAAGTGTTTTCCCTGCATTTCTGGACATGAAGTCATTTGACATGTTTGGTCACTGCAGTGTGTTGCTTTAGAGGGAAATCCTGTCTTTTCATAAGATAGCAATGCTGATTATGCTGTCACGATGGATTTACGTCCGGTTAAAAAAAAACTGCACAGTTACCCCTGCTCCATGTACCCCCCTCGATATACTGTATATTATAATTCAGTAGGCAGCTGTCATATTGAGTTTTGCCATAATCCACTATGTAACAGCACAGCTCAGAGTCAGTCTGAATGCACTGGATGTGACTACACCTATCATCTCTTTCTTGTTTCACACGTACACTCGACGGTGATTCATGAATTCAAATTAATATTCAAATTAATGGTCAAAACAGAAGGCGGTTTGAGTTAGTGTTTTCACAGAATATGCCTGTGGCAGGTCACGTGCCTCCCAACAGTGAAACCCTGGCTGACCCCTCATGATCTGTGACGTGAGGTGTTTACTTGATGCTTTACAAAGGCAGACACTGAAGTTAAGAAAAAGGGTTTAATGCCAAAGATTATAACACATAAGCTCTAACACCCTATTTTATACCCTTTTATGCTTATCATTAATCACTGCCACAGACCTTATCATAAAATCTATAAAAAAAAAACATGTAGGCTAGATACTGCATATTTTTATCAATATAGGAACAATAAGGAAAGCGCAGTATCTTCAAATATAATGTTTTTGTTTGTCCATCAGCACTTGTCCATAATTAAATATTGAACAAGTTTAGTCAGTTAATTTTTTGTTAAATACATTTAAATATGTATATCAATATACATATTTATATATATTTAAAGGTTGTTTAATTACCTGAAATCAGTGGCGGCTGGTGACAAAAATGTTTGGGGGGGCGCAGTTTGATGGTTGGTGGTCCTAGGGTTAGTGTCAAATAAGCCGTAGCACCACTTCATACCGCAGCAAAAAAATAAAAATGAGAAAGAAAAACGAATCTAAAAACAACACAACACACTATAATGTCCCCTGGTTTGTCCCAGTATAGTATCTCTGACCCACAGAGAGAGGAATAAAAAAATATAACCAGATATGATAAAATGCACATTTCACTCACATCACTTAAAGATACCAGCAGTTAAAGCAGAGTTACCAATAAGGTAATATGCTTAAAAAGAGACACCACCTATATTTTAGTTATTGTGTCTTCAGTCCTGATTTCACAGTAATCTGTTAGTTGTTGCAATACCTAAACATGACAATAGATGGCGCATTAAGCACTATACCCTGCTGTGATTAGGCATAATTTATTTAACTTTAATAATGAAATGTACCCAAATCAACTGTAATAGTCAAAATTACTTCCATCACTTCTTATCCTGCATTTATGCATTTTAGTTTTTTACACTTCATAGTTATGTCTTTTATAAAGTATTTTTTAACACTTTACAATATTAATAACAGCAATGCAGCTACTACCTGATCTTTTATATGTCCTGTTGGAGCTGCTGGATGCAGCCACTGACTGAATCTATGTTCCTCTTCTGGAGCTTGGCATAGCGGAGGTCCACATGTGGCCAGATGTGGTGAAACAGCTGCAGAAAGAGCTCAGCAATGCTAAGTCTGCTAAAAACAACTTAGCTCCATGCTATTGTCTCGATGGCTGCAGCTTTCTGTTTGATTTTTTTCAGAGAGATGTTTTAGGTCTCGTTCCCCTGTCATTGTCCACAACGCTTCGGTGCTGACACTTTGAAACAGCAAACAGATAAAGCAATAAAAGGAATAACTCACACTGCATCCAGCTAGCCAGCTCCGTTTATCATAACAGCAGCAGGAGAAACTCTCAGCTCCTCCATCACCTGCTGCTGCTTTATCCTCTTTCTCTCTTCTAGTTAAAGTCTTGTGAAATTATTTTTTTGTAGAGAAATTACAAAATAATCTTCTTTAATTTCCGCGGCTCCACTTTAACGTCATCTCCTGAACCTACCGTCAGCAGGAGTTTGGGTGACAGCAGCTGACGGGAGGGCGTGAATGACAGCCGGAACTGTCCAATCACAGTAGATTAAAAAACATGAAACAACAACAATTCGCTGCCAATAAAAGTGGGCGTGTCCGGGGCGCACTGAGCTGCGCCCCGTGGGAAACGTGACGCAGGCCAATGAGAGAGCAGATTCAGGTCACATGCTTGTCAAAAGTTTGAGGGCTTGCATTGACTTCCATTAGTCCGGCGCCCCACGTACAGGAAGTACATATAGAAATTAATAAAATACCATTTGGAATCGATTTATAATGAATGATGACAGGTGCTTAGAGGCTAACAGGACCATCTTGCAAACAAATACTATTTATTTCATAATTATTTAGCATTTTCTAATTCATTTATGTTTAATATGTTTAAGTAGATTTTGGCCAGATATTTGATGGGGGCGGCGCCCCAGCGCCCCGCATTGACCGGCCGCCACTGCCTGAAATCATGAGTTTGTGAGTCAGCCGTTAGCTTACTGCTACTAAGTTAGTTAGCTTTTAGCAGGCTTAGTTTCTCTGGTGCGACTCTTTTCTGTTTAAGATTAAGCTACTGTGTTATTGTGATATTAATACTAAGATGTTGGAGAATAATCGATTTTTCCGTTCCAGGAAAAAGTAAAAAGTGGGTGAATCAGTTTAAGCTACGGCTATCTCACCAGCTAACCTTAATTAGCCGGAATGTGATGTTATTTGTTTGTTTTTTACCTGTTTCATGTTAATTCCTCATGCTATTTTTTCCTTTCCCAAAAATGAAAGGGTTTGATGCTAAAGATTATAACATATAAGCTATGAAAACCTATTTTTTGCGTTGTTGTGTTGATTATTAATCATTGCCACAGACCTAATCATAAAAGTTTTATTTTAAACGTGCTGCACTCAATTTTTGGACAATAAGGAGCGTAGGGAAAGCAGCATCTACAATGTTTATGTTTCTTCTTCAGCTCTTGTCCATTTTATCTATTGAACCATTTTAATCAATGAATCTTTAGTTAAATACATTTAAATATGTGATTTAAAGGTTGCTTAACCACCTGAAATCGTGAGTTTTTGAGTTGGCAGTTAGCTTATTGCTACTAAGTTAGCTTTTAGCAGGAATCTTTCTTTGTTGTGACTCTTTTCTGTTTAAGATTTAGCTACTGTGTTATTTATGCGGTATAATAACTAAGATGTTGGAGCATAATTGATATTTCAGTTCCAGGAAAAAGGGAAAAAAATGGGTAAATCTTACCAACTAGCCTAAATTAGTGTGGTCACTAGTTTGTTTGTTTGTTTGTTTGTTTGTTTATGCTTGTTGTTCATGCACAAATAAAATACTCTGGGTAGCACAAATGGGTTGTACTCAGATCCAAGTGCAACATGCTAGTTTTATGACGAGGAGTAAATTAATATTCTAATTGCATATCACAGAGGAGACATAACTGTCATGAGGTTCAGATGGCAGTGACAGCAGTGACGGGGCAGTGATAGTGAGCTATTACTATATGGGCCTCCCCAGAGAGTGCAATTTAAATCACTGCCTCCTCCATGTTTGCTTCTACACTTCTTAAAGTAGTGGATGTTGACAAAATCAGTGTTTGTCTTGTGCTTGTTATGAATTTTCATTATGAGACAACACAATCATATGTAAGATGACATATTTGGGGGGGAAACTAGGATAGAGCAAAACTATATGGATCATTTAACATATTTACAAATCATTTCAATTTTCAGTAAGTCAGTAATAATGATAAATGTATGTAAATAATACCCCAAAAAAAATCCCCAAAAAAAGAAAGAACTGAGAAAAATGTATAATCATGGCTTTAAATTAACTTGAGATTATAGATGATATAAATAAACTGTATGAGCATTAATTAATGGCCTAATTAATGGTTCATAAATAATTTACTAATGTTTGTAAAATAATTTGTAAGCCATTAAAAAGCATACTTTGGGTTTAGCAGTGAACAATTCCTCCTTTCTAAACCACCATAACATTTGCTTTATCTAACTCTTCAGGAAGACAACGCAGATGTTCAACCACCTACAATCGATTTAATAACATTTATCAGACCTGATTACTTCAAAAATGTGAAACATTAGCTCTTTATTATTGATTTGTAATCAATTATAACTGTTAATGTGTCACACTTTCTGATGCCGTCAGTCCTGGGGTTATAAATGATTATGAATCATTAATAAAGTTTTAAATGTCTCAGACTTCCTGATTAATAAACGGTAAGGTTTCACATTGTCTAAGTCATCAGGTTTGCAGTTAAAGTTAGTGAATCATTAATGAAAACAATCTCAAATAAGTATGCAGTTATAAATTGTTAATACATGAATTTGGTGTGGATGCCCTGCAGCTCTTTCCAGAAGGTAAGTGGTTGAACAGTACATTGCAGGTATCTAACTATAGAATGAAATAAAGCATGTTTTGGTGTTAAAGTGGCCAAAACCTGGCAAACAAAAAATCATGCTTATTAATGGTTTATGAATGATGTGTAAAACATTAGTGTAAACCACTGATGGATGCTTGTAAATGCTTTATAAAGTTACTTATGACAAAGTGGTACCAATCTAATCACAAGGTCCATTACTTGAAACAAAACATTGGTGTTTTGCATGTTTCAGGCCATTTGATAGGAGTTCAAACTGATATGATATGAGCGGTGGTTAGCAGAAATAAAGTACTATTTTGTACACTGCTGTTCAGATTATAACCACACAAAAGTAATGCAACATAAAAAATAAAGCACATTGACTCTCTGCAGGTTGATAGTCAGTGTAATAAAATGTACACAAACCACAAAATCTATTCTCTAAACGCCTAAACTGATTTAAAGTATATGTGTGATTTTGGGTTGGGTTTGTGTTAGTGTGAAAATACTCATAATCCTTAAACTTTTCATCAGGAAATTCAGTTGCTCCTTTCTGTTTTGTTCTTGTTTTTCTGTGAGGTTTGCAGGATGTCGCCTGTTAGCTCTTTGTTTATGATTTAGATCTCATCTGTGGACGCAAGTGTGACCTTGTGCAGCTTTGAGCTGTCTCAGCAGAGCGTCTGACCACGGTGGCTGACACAGCGAGACGTCTGCCTGTTTGGGGACAGAGGGTGTATGTAGGTCAGCCATGGGCCTGCATGCTGTGACAGCAGCACGGTCACTGTGCTGTGCAGCAGGACAGGGATTGGAGTGGACAGAGAGACCCGGCACGGAGAGAGGCCCCCCTCACACGTCAGCACCGATACTTCCTCATTTCCCCCCTTAAACACTTTGACATTATCAGGCCACACAGAGCGACGTCCACCCTCATTATTCTCACCTTTAGTACTGCAGCAAAATGGGCAAAGAGAAGCAGGAGAAGAAGAAACCAGCAGAAAGACTGAACAGACATCAGATCATGGTCTGTCTGATATGTTGGGATGGTCTTTTGATGGGAAGTGTCTCGTCCATGTCGAGACACTCAGATCCACTGATACCAATGATGTTTAGTTACACAGCTTCATGTTTGACAGTGCAGAGCTGTGTAAACACCTATTAAATTTAAAAAATACTAAACAACTGGGTGTACTTTAAAATGACAGCAATTACTTCAAAATTTAAAGTAAAAATGACTTTGAAATATACAGAATTTTCATTTTCCTTAAGTTAATTAATTAAATATTCAAGAGTACATCATCTAAATACTCATTTATATGCATTTATCACACAACCATGTAGTCCTTTACACACATCTTTTATTGAAAAAGTATTTAGAGTACAGTCCCAAAATACAAGCTGTTCATAATCCTATAAATGTTGACATACTGCCATCTAGTGGCTCAAATGCTGAGGCTCAGATGTGGTATAAACAAAGAAAATATGTACACTGAGGGTGAAAAATACTAACATTTTAGGTTTGGCATCAGTTTTCAGACTGTCCAGTCGAGAGAACAGAGTAACAGCTTCTTAGAAGTCGATTTGTTCAATCTGAATAACACGGCAAACAAAAGGTGACATGTAGGTGAGTCTGAAATGTTACAAATGCTGAGTGAAGGACTAACAAGGAAGGAGCTCATCGGTTGTACGGATGCATTGAACCAGACGCTGACTTGATGTTGGTCTTGATGCTGCTCGGCATTTTTCCTGAAGAACAAAAAAAGGGAGAGAAAGAATAAATGCACATGAACATAGATTTACTTCTCAGCTTCTCAGAATCATTATAGTCATTTATAGACAGAGTGCAGCATCATAGACTATTAAAATCTAGATCTTCACTTTTTATTTGTAAAACAAGTTTACAGACAAAAATGGGACTGACATGCAAATGTGCAGTGATTCTGCACAGGTGTGACTCATCTCAAAATACTGTAACAGTACTTGTGTTAGACTCCTTATCCCTATTTAAGTTTTGGTATAAAGATGCTCACAAACTACTGAAAGTTATCACATCCATTTTATTTGTCCTTGTCCCTCAACACTGGGTCATATTGTTTTGAAGCTACTATACGCTGGTAGATGTGGTGAACAGGGTTTGGAGGGTTACTTTAAAATTGTATTCAGATATAGTTACTAGTTGCCTGTAGTCAGTAACATAATCCAAGTACAACCATATTAAAGTAATGTAACTTAATTACTTTCTATTGCTTTAGGATTACTGCAATACTAAATATGCAATAATAAAGAGATAAAGAATACATCAGTGCAAAATTGGCCACTTTCCATGCAAATAAAAACATCTAATTGACAAAGAGCAGTGATGGAGATCAGAGTTCATCCATATGTTCTGCTTTATTATAAACAATTCTACCATCTACCTACCATCTGAGTCTGTGTGTAACAGCTGATGTGTAGATGTGAAGCAGGACACTGAACATTAGTTACTATTTGATCCTGACTGATCTAATGTTAATGAAGTTACTGCTGCTGTGCCATGTGTGTAAATGTGCACAGCCTTTTTCTCAGTTTGCAGACGCACTTACTGGTATAAAACTGAGCAGATAGTGGGTGCAAATACTGCGTAATTCACGGTAATGAACCATTCTCAGGTAAGGCCTCTGATGAAACACCACCTGGCCCGCTGGCTGTGTGAAGTCTGAGTTTTCTTTGCCTTATTCAGTATTGAATGTGTTTGGTGATCAGTCACCCACTGTCAGCTCTGAACACGTTACACACTCAGTCCTATCAGTGGAGAAATGTTATGTGCGCTAAAAGCTTTCATCAACTCAAGCTCTGTTTTAACTCATTAGTAAGTCTTTGGGAAAGCCACAGTGCGTAACAAACATCCCTGCTAACTTTTAAGTTCAATGTAAGTCTGAAGTGAGTAAACGTGCACCAGCTGTATGCACCTGCACACGGTAATTTGCCCTCTCGTTTCTGCTCTGTTTAGTTTGGAACTTTTACATTACATGATAGTATATCGTTCTTTATTGTAAAAAGGGGTTTAAAATTGTAATCCTGCTAAATGTACCTGTAATCAGATTATGTCTTTTTATCTGTAACTGTAGCGGAATACAGTTTTCTTTTTTGTATTCTGTATTATTCTATGTATTACAGTAAAAGTACTGCAGTATTATGAGTGATGTAGTATGCAGTATTACAGTAAAAGTACTGCAGTATTATGAGTGATGTAGTATGCAGTATTACAGTAAAAGTACTGCAGTATTATGAGTGATGTAGTATGCAGTATTACAGTAAGAGTACTGCAGTATTATGAGTGATGTAGTATGCAGTATTACAGTAAGAGTACTGCAGTATTATGAGTGATGTAGTATGTAGTATTACAGTAAAAGTACTGCAGTATTATGAGTGATGTAGTATGCAGTATTACAGTAAAAGTACTGCAGTATTATGAGTGATGTAGTATGCAGTATTACAGTAGAAGTAGTGGTTTGGTCCTCTGACTGATATATTATTATATATGACATCATTAGATTATTAATAGTGAAGCATCAGTGTTAGAGCAGCATGTTACTGTTGTAGCTGCTGGAGGTGGAGCTAGTTTACACTACTTTATATACAGTTAGCTAGTTTAGTCCAGTGGTTCCCAACCTAGGGGTGGGGCCCCTCCAAAGGGTCAGGAGATAAATGCGAGGGGTGGTGAGATGATTAATGGGAGAGGAAAGAAGAAAAAACAAAGTTCTGATACACAAATGTTTTCAATTTTTGGACTTTTTCTCTAATCTTTGATTTTTGCTGAAATATTGGATCATTTGAACATTTATTGAAATGAAACCATGTGAGAAGTTTAGAGGGAAAAAATCACTATTTGGTGATATGAGTTAACAACTCATAGACATCTGAAATGTGAGCCTGACTACACACTGCTTTTTATAAGAAACCACTGGTTTCATCTTTAATAATGTGTTGTATTTTAAAAACTTGTTATATTATCCATTATGTCAAATCTTCATCTGAAAAGTAACTAAAGCTGTTAAATAAATTTAGTGGAGTAGAGATATAAAGTAGCTGTGTGCATGCAGTGTGTAATGTAATGTGAGGTGTACTACTAACCCAGGTCTCCAGGCCTCCTACCTGGCTGTCCTTGCTGCTGTGAAGCCACAGGTCCTCCCATACCTGCTTGTTGGCTTGAACCACCACCGATGGTGACCTGCTGTAAGGTGGGACCTCCACTCATCATGGGCCCTTGTCCTGGGTGTCCCGGGGCCACCTGCCCTGGTGGTCTACACTTGGAAAGCCCCTTTCCGAACGCCACCGCTCCAACCAGCGCGTTTGTGTCGGCGGGGTTAAAAGATGGTTTGTTCTGACGCATCGCTAAAAAGACCAAAATCATACTGTTACAATTCAGCTCAGTTTTATAATTGAACATAAATAACGTGCACAGTGACAACGTTCACACACCTGCACTCTCTGCGTCTCTGTCATCACGAGGATTGTTCAGCTTCTCCAGCAGAGAAGAACACAACTTATTCAACGTCTGGATCTGTTTCTGTTGGGATAAAAATATCACCTGGTTATTTTAATAATGCAAAATACAGAAGTGAGACTTCCACGTTTTTTATGCAGTAAAATCCAGCATCCATCCAGTCAGTCTGTATGATAAGTAACGTACCTGGGCCACCTCCGGGCCTATACGTGTGGCCTCTGCACTCAGCTGTTTCTCCTGCTCCTCCACCTCTGGATCAGGCTTCGTCCGCAAGTAGTCCGGCACGATCTCGTGACTGAACACCGGGACGCGCTGCTCAGTGAGTTTCTGACAGAGAACATGAGAGCAGATGTGATGAATAGCCGGCTCAGAAACACAAACGCTTCTTCATTAACTATGAGAGTGACAGATACTCACTGCTAAATCCTCGTCTCGGTCCGGAGACAGAAGCAGAGGTATTATGACCTGGTTACGGAAAGATGGCGTCTTCTCGTTCTTCAGCAGTTTGTTGATAGTGTTCAGCTGACCCGATAGAAGAGCAAAGTTGTCCAAAACCTGAGGCCTGAGATACAGAAACACACACGGGCTTAGAAATTAATATCAGTGTGTTTTAACAACAAATGATGACAGAGCTTCATCGATTTAATGCAGTAAAACATGTCATAGATTAACTAGGTAATGCTCCATCATAGCAGTAAATACAATATTCATTTTTAAACATTACACATGTCAGTTTTAAAGGAATAATCCACAATTTATCATGATAAAGATGTTTTTTTAAATAATATTACATAATTACAATTCAGTCCTGACTTTAGAATTCAGCCGGAGAGGCTGACTGGTGTCAGAGCTGCAACAATTGGTCAATTAATCAATTAGTTGCCAACTACTGAATGAATCACCAGCTATTTTGATAATTGATTCATTGTTTTGAGTTGTTATGAAAGGGAAAAAAGGTCAAAATTATCTTAGTCCAGCAACTCCAATGTGAATATTTTCTGGTCTTCTATATATTTAACTAAGCATGTTTGGGTTGTGGACAAAACAAGACATTTGAGGACGTCCCCTTGGGCTGTGCATATATGAGTTTTGTTTTATATCATGTTTGATACACTGGCAACTTATTTCTCATAGCATGGTTTTTTAAACACACAAAAACATATTGAATTCAACATTTTTAAGGTCTTGCATAAAGCTCATATCACCACCAGCAAACTGTATCCATGACAATAATAGATAATGCATGAAATGCAATAAAATGAAAATTGACAGATTTACAGATGAATAACCTTTTATACCTGCTGTATCTAATTTGATACACACATTTTCAACAGGGATTTACCATAAAATAAGATAAAGAATATTTAGACATTCAACACTGCATTGGTTTATGTGTGTACTACAGTATCTGATCTTATACATCAGGTTTTTACTTGGGTAAAGTTAGAAAGAGATTGGCAGATTCGAACTTCAGCGATCAATAGCTCACAAACGAAACATTGTTAAAACATAAAAAATGCCTCTTTCCTATCGTGGTAAGGTAGACTATTGACTATTGACTACAAACTCATTTTCGCCAAAACGAGTCGTCCTCCAGGCTGCAGGAAATATATTGCTCTCTATGCGCTGCGGGCGGAGAGGCGAGCGCTTAGGGACCGTCTACAAAGTGCAGTACCAAAATGAAAAATATTCAATATCTCTTTATTATCTTTTATTCACTGTAGTCTCACCAAATTCACTCCACACATCAACGGTCACCTGATAATCACACTACAACAGTTATTGTTACAAAATGTGCTTGTGTATAATACTTCAATATCATCACTGTCATGTGCTGTTGTTCCATTGATTTCCCTTCAATAGCATCAATATTTTACACAGTAGTCTTCACTATATTCACTCCGCACAACAAGGGTCACCTGATAATCATACTACAACATTTATTTTGGGAAAATGTGTTTTGATATAATTTGGGGGAATTTTTATATTCAAAAATATTCAATATCGTCAATATCATACACTGTATACTCACCAAAATCATGATACACAACAAGGGTCACCTGATAATCATACTACATGAGTGATTTCATAAAAAGGTGTTTTTGTTTATTTTTGGGGAATTTTATTGTGAAAAATCGTCAATAGCGTTAATATTATACACTGTATACTCACCAAAATCATGCTACACAACAAGGGTCACCTGATAATCATACTACAACAGTTATTTCAGGAAAAAAAAAAAGTTTGCATATTTTTGGGGAATTTTATATTGAAAAATCGTCAATAGCGTTAATATTATACAGTGTAGGATGACCAAAATCATGATACACAACAAGGGTCACCTGATAATCATACTACAACAGTTATTTCAGAAAAACGTGTTTTTGTTTATTTTTGGGGAATTTTATTGTGAAAAATCGTCAATAGCGTTAATATTATACACTGTATACCCCATCCTGAGGAGGGCGGAAAGGGCGCAGCTCAAGAGATTGGTTGGCGTGGGACTCAGACCAGACCTTAGGATGGAATGCAGGATTTGGGGCGCAGCAGCACTCCAGCATTCCCAGGCAAGAAGCGGCAGCACTCTTCATGCACGGAAAGGGCATGTAGCTCACCCACCCTTTTTGTCGACACAATAGCCAACAAGAATGTAGTCTTGAGCGAAAGCCATTTCAGCTCAACCGTTTCCAGAGGCTCGAACGGCCCATGCCGCAAGGCTGACAAAACCATCTCCAAATCCCATGGGGGTACACCCGGCCTCCTGGGAGAAGGAGCAACCCTACAAGCCCCCCTAAAGAACTGAGCAATAAGGTCACAACAACCCTGTGCCAGTTTACAAGGCCCAACATGGGCCGCCTTTATGGCTGCCACCGCCCCCCTCAACGTCGAGGGAGACTTGCCTGCCTCTAACAGCTCCTGAAGGAACTGAAGGATACCAGGGGCCATACAGGAGAGGGGATCCACGTGTCGTGAGGCACACCATGATTGAAACACCCCCCAACGATAGGAATAAGCAACCCTGGTCGAGGGAGCCCGGGCCCCCTGCAAAGTACCCACTACAGACTGGGGGAATCCCAAGGCTAGAAATTCGGCCCCTGGGGAAAAGGATGAAAAAGTTCCCTCGGCCTGGGACAGGAGGTCCCGGCGAATGGATAGCTCCCACGGTTGTCCCTGAAGAAGGGGCGGAATCTCTGCAAACCAAATCATCTGGGGCCAATTGGGGGCCACCAGGATGAGGCTGGACTCTCTGTAGGAGTTGGTGCAGAAGGAGGAAGGGAGGGAAGGCATACAGGAGGCCCAGTGGCCACTGATGTGCCATCAAATCCGTCCCTAAGGGAGGATTGTCCTTCCCCATGAAGAAAAAGAGGGGACAATGAGTGTTCTCCCTGGTAGCAAAAAGATCTGCCACGGCTGTGCCGTAGCGATCCCATATTCCGCTCACAACCTCTGGATGCAGCTGCCACTCTCCGGGGAGGGGTCCCCCCCCTGGAGAGCCGATCTACAGCAAGGTTCTCCCGACCCGGCACGTATGTGGCCCTCAGGGACTTGAACTGGGGATGAGCCCACTCCCATATTGCCTGAGCCAATCTGCACAGGCGAGGGGAACCTAGGCCCCCTTGCCTGTTGATATATGCCGCTGCTACTGTACTGTCTGTTCTAACCAGCACATGGTGGTCCTGTAGCTCTGGCAGGAAGTGCAGATGAGCCAACGATATTGAAGATTTTTGAATATAAAAAATCTCCAAAATTATATCAAAACTAATTTCCCCAAAATAAATGTTGTAGTATAATTATCAGGTGACCCCTGTTGTGTAGCATGATTTTGGTCATCCTACACTTTATAATATTAACACTATTGACAATATTAAAATAAAATTCCCCAAAAATATGCAAACTTTTTTTTTCCTGAAATAACTGTTGTAGTATGATTATCAGGGGACCATTGTTGTGTAGCATGATTTTGGTGAGTATACAGTGTATAACATTAACGCTATTGAAGATTTTTCACAATAAAATTCCCCAAAAATATGCAAAACATTTCGTTCCGGAAAAGACTGTTGTAGTATGATTATGAGGTGACCCTTGTTGTGTAGCATAATTTTGGTGAGTATACAGTGTATAATATTGACAATATTGAAGATTTTTGAATATAAAAAATCCCCAAAATTATATCAAAACTAATTTTCCTAAAATAAATGTTGTAGTATAATTATCAGGTGACCCTTGTTGTGTAGCATGATTTTGGTCATCCTACACTGTATAATATTAACACTATTGAAGATTTTTGAATATAAAAAATCTCCAAAATTATATCAAAACTAATTTCCCCAAAATAAATGTTGTAGTATAATTATCAGGTGACCCTTGTTGTGTAGCATGATTTTGGTGAGTATACAGTGTATAATATTAATGCTATTGATGATATTTCAAAATAAAATTCCCCAAAAATATGCAAATTTTTTTTTCCTGTAGTATGATTATCAGGTGACCCTTGTTGTGTAGTATGATTTTGGTGAGTATACAGTGTATAATATTAACGCTATTGACGATTTTTCAAAATAAAATTCCCACAAAAATATGCAAAAAGATTTTTGTTCTGAAATGACTGTTGTAGTATGATTATCAGGTGACCCTTGTTGTGTATCATGATTTTGGTCATCCTACACTGTATAATATTAACGCTATTGACGATTTTTCACAATAAAATTCCACAAAAATATGCAAAAAGATTTTTCCTGAAATAACTGTTGTAGTATGATTATCAGGTGACCCTTGTTGTGTAGTATGATTTTGGTGAGTATACAGTGTATAATATTAACTCTATTGACGATTTTTCACAATAAAATTCCCCAAAAATATGCAAAAAAGATTTTTTTTCTGAAATGACTGTTGTAGTATGATTATCAGATGACCCTTGTTGTGTATCATGATTTTGGTCATCCTACACTGTATAATATTAACGCTATTGAAGATATTTCACAATAAAATTCCCCAAAAAAATGCAAAAAGATTTTTTTGTTGAAATGACTGTTGTAGTATGATTATCAGGTGACCCTTGTTGTGTAGCATGATTTTGGTGAGTATACAGTGTATAATATTAACACTATTGACGATTTTTCACATTAAAATTCCCCAAAAATATGCAAAAAGATTTTTTTTCTGAAATAACTGTTGTAGTATGATTATCAGGTGACCCTTGTTGTGTATCATGATTTTGGTCATCCTACACTGTATAATATTAACACTATTGACGATATTTCAAAATAAAATTCCCAAAAAATATCCTTTTTTTTTTCCTGAAATAACTGTTGTAGTATGATTATTAGGTGACCCTTGTTGTGTAGTATGATTTTGGTGAGTATACAGTGTATAACATTAACGCTATTGACGATTTTTCACAATAAAATTCCCACAAAAATATGCTTTTCTTTTTCCTGAAATAACTGTTGTAGTATGATTATTAGGTGACCCTTGTTGTGTAGCATGATTTTGGTGAGTATACAGTGTATAATATTAACGCTATTGACGATTATTCACAATAAAATTCCCCAAAAATATGCAAAAAGATTTTTTTTCTGAAATGACTGTTGTAGTATGATTATCAGATGACCCTTGTTGTGTATCATGATTTTGGTCATCCTACACTGTATAATATTAACGCTATTGACGATATTTCAAAATAAAATTCCCCAAAAATATGAAATTTTTTTTTCCTGAAATAACTGTTGTAGTATGATTATCAGGTGACCCTTGTTGTGTAGCATGATTTTGGTGAGTATACAGTGTATAATATTAACGCTATTGACGATTTTTCACATTAAAATTCCCCAAAAATATGCAAAAAGATTTTTTTTCTGAAATAACTGTTGTAGTATGATTATCAGGTGACCCTTGTTGTGTATCATGATTTTGGTCATCCTACACTGTATAATATTAACACTATTGACGATATTTCAAAATAAAATTCCCCAAAAATATCCTTTTTTTTTCCTGAAATAACTGTTGTAGTATGATTATTAGGTGACCCTTGTTGTGTAGTATGATTTTGGTGAGTATACAGTGTATAACATTAACGCTATTGACGATTTTTCACAATAAAATTCCCACAAAAATATGCATTTTTTTTTCCTGAAATAACTGTTGTAGTATGATTATTAGGTGACCCTTGTTGTGTAGCATGATTTTGGTGAGTATACAGTGTATAATATTAACGCTATTGACGATTATTCACAATAAAATTCCCCAAAAATATGCAAAAAGATTTTTTTTCTGAAATAACTGTTGTAGTATGATTATCAGGTGACCCTTGTTGTGTATCATGATTTTGGTCATCCTACACTGTATAATATTAACGCTATTGACGATTTTTCACAATAAAATTCCCCAAAAATATGCAAAAAGATTTTTTTTCCTGAAATAACATTTGTAGTATGATTATCAGGTGACCCTTGTTGTGTAGTATGATTTTGGTGAGTATACAGTGTATAATATTAACGCTATTGACGATTTTTCACAATAAAATTCCCACAAAAATATACCATTTTTTTTCCTGAAATAACTGTTGTAGTATGATTATCAGGTGACCATTGTTGTGTATCATGATTTTGGTGAGTATACAGCGTATAATATTAACGCTATTGACGATATTTCACAATAAAATTCCCTAAAAATATGCACCTTTTTTTTTCCTGAAATAACTGTTGTAGTATGATTATCAGGTGACCCTTGTTGTGTAGCATAATTTTGGTGAGTATACAGTGTATAATATTAATGCTATTGATGATATTTCAAAATAAAATTCCCCAAAAATATGCAAAAAAGATTTTTTTGCTGAAATGACTGTTGTAGTATGATTATCAGGTGACCCTTGTTGTGTAGCATGATATTGGTCATCCTACACTGTATAATATTAACGCTATTGACGATTTTTCACAATAAAATTCCCCAAAAATATGCAAAAAGATTTTTTTTCCTGAAATAACATTTGTAGTATGATTATCAGGTGACCCTTGTTGTGTAGTATGATTTTGGTGAGTATACAGTGTATAATATTAACGCTATTGACGATTTTTCACAATAAAATTCCCCAAAGATATGAAATTTTTTTTTCCTGAAATAACTGTTGTAGTATGATTATCAGGTGACCTTTGTTGTGTAGTATGATTTTGGTGAGTATACAGTGTATAATATTAACGCTATTGACGATTTTTCACAATAAAATTCCCACAAAAATATGCATTTTTTTTTCCTGAAATAACTGTTGTAGTATGATTATCAGGTGACCATTGTTGTGTATCATGATTTTGGTGAGTACACAGCGTATAATATTAACGCTATTGACGATATTTCACAATAAAATTCCCTAAAAATATGCACCTTTTTTTTTTCCTGAAATAACTGTTGTAGTATGATTATCAGGTGACCATTGTTGTGTATCATAATTTTGGTGAGTATACACTGTATAATATTAATGCTATTGATGATATTTCAAAATAAAATTCCCCAAAAATATGCAAAAAAGATTTTTTTGCTGAAATGACTGTTGTAGTATGATTATCAGGTGACCCTTGTTGTGTAGCATGATTTTGGTCATCCTACACTGTATAATATTAACGCTATTGACGATATTTCAAAATAAAATTCCCCAAAAATATCCAATTTTTTTTTCCTGAAATAACTGTTGTAGTATGATTATCAGGTGACCCTTGTTGTGTAGTATGATGTTGGTGAGTGTACAGTGTATAATATTAACGCTATTGACGATTATTCACAATAAAATTCCCACAAAAATATGCAAAAAGATTTTTTTTCTGAAATAACTGTTGTAGTATGATTATCAGGTGACCCTTGTTGTGTATCATGATTTTGGTCATCCTACACTGTATAATATTAACGCTATTGACGATATTTCAAAATAAAATTACCCAAAAATATGAAATTTTTTTTTCCTGAAATAACTGTTGTAGTATGATTATCAGGTGACCCTTGTTGTGTAGCATGATTTTGGTGAGTATACAGTGTATAATATTAACTCTATTGATGATTTTTCACAATAAAATTACCCAAAAATATGCAAAAAGATTTTTTTTCTGAAATGACTGTTGTAGTATGATTATCAGATGACCCTTGTTGTGTATCATGATTTTGGTCATCCTACACTGTATAATATTAACGCTATTGACGATTTTTCACAATAAAATTCCACAAAAATATGCAAAAAGATTTTTTTTCCTGAAATAACATTTGTAGTATGATTATCAGGTGACCCTTGTTGTGTAGTATGATTTTGGTGAGTATACAGTGTATAATATTAACGCTATTGACGATTATTCACAATAAAATTCCCCAAAAATATACAAAAAGATTTTTTTTCCTGAAATAACTGTTGTAGTATGATTATCAGGTGACCCTTGTTGTGTAGTATGATGTTGGTGAGTGTACAGTGTATAATATTAACGCTATTGACGATTATTCACAATAAAATTCCCACAAAAATATGCAAAAAGATTTTTTTTCTGAAATAACTGTTGTAGTATGATTATCAGGTGACCCTTGTTGGAAAGCATGATTTTGGTCATCCTACACTGTATAATATTAACGCTATTGAAGATATTTCAAAATAAAATTCCCACAAAAATATGCAAAAAGATTTTTTTGCTGAAATGACTGTTGTAGTATGATTATCAGGTGACCCTTGTTGTGTAGCATGATTTTGGTCATCCTACACTGTATAATATTAACGCTATTGACGATTTTTCACAATAAAATTCCCACAAAAATATGCAAAAAGATTTTTTTGTTGAAATGACTGTTGTAGTATGATTATCAGGTGACCCTTGTTGTGTAGTATGATTTTGGTGAGTATACAGTGTATAATATTAACGCTATTGACGATATTTCAAAATAAAATTCCCCAAAAATATGCACACTTTTTTTTTTTCCTGAAATAACTGTTGTAGTATGATTATCAGGTGACCCCTTGTTTTGTAGTATGATTTTGGTGAGTATACAGTGTATAATATTAACGCTATTGATGATTTTTCACAATAAAATTCCCACAAAAATATGCATTTTTTTTCCCTGAAATAACTGTTGTAGTATGATTATTAGGTGACCCTTGTTGTGTAGCATGATTTTGGTGAGTATACAGTGTATAATATTAACGCTATTGACGATTTTTCACAATAAAATTCCCACAAAAATATGCAAAAAGATTTTTTTGATTAAATGACTGTTGTAGTATGATTATCAGGTGACCCTTGTTGTGTAGCATGATTTTGGTGAGTATACAGTGTATAATATTAACGCTATTGACGATTTTTCACAATAAAATTCCCACAAAAATATGCAAAAAGATTTTTTTGATTAAATGACTGTTGTAGTATGATTATCAGGTGACCCTTGTTGTGTAGCATGATTTTGGTGAGTATACAGTGTATAATATTAACGCTATTGACGATTTTTCACATTAAAATTCCCCAAAAATATGCAAAAAGATTTTTTTTCTGAAATAACTTTATTGTATGATTATCAGGTTACCCTTGTTGTGTAGAATGATTTTGGTCATCCTACACTGTATAATATTAACGCTATTGAAGATATTTCAAAATAAAATTCCCACAAAAATATGCAAAAAGATTTTTTTTCTGAAATGACTGTTGTAGTATGATTATCAGGTAACCCTTGTTGTGTAGCATGATTTTGGTGAGTATACAGTGTATAATATTAACGCTATTGACGATTATTCACAATAAAATTCCCCAAAAATATACAAAAAGATTTTTTTCCTGAAATAACTGTTGTAGTATGATTATCAGGTGACCCTTGTTGTATAGCATGATTTTGGTCATCCTACACTGTATAATATTAACGCTATTGAAGATATTTCAAAATAAAATTCCCACAAAAATATGCAAAAAGATTTTTTTGCTGAAATGACTGTTGTAGTATGATTATCAGGTGACCCTTGTTGTGTAGCATGATTTTGGTCATCCTACACTGTATAATATTAACGCTATTGACGATTTTTCACAATAAAATTCCCACAAAAATATGCAAAAAGATTTTTTTGTTGAAATGACTGTTGTAGTATGATTATCAGGTGACCCTTGTTGTGTAGCATGATTTTGGTCATCCTACACTGTATAATATTAACACTATTGACGATATTTCAAAATAAAATTCCCCAAAAATATGCAAAAAGATTTTTCTTCTTGAAATAACTGTTGTAGTATGATTATCAGGTGACCATTGTTGTGTAGCATGATTTTGGTGAGTATACAGCGTATAATATTAACGCTATTGACGATATTTCAAAATAAAATTCTCTAAAAATATGCACCTTTTTTTTCCCTGAAATAACTGTTGTAGTATGATTATCAGGTGACCCTTGTTGTGTAGCATGATTTTGGTGAGTATACAGTGTATAATATTAACGCTATTGACGATTATTCACAATAAAATTCCCCAAAAATATGCAAAAAGATTTATTTTCTGAAATGACTGTTGTAGTATGATTATCAGGTGACCATTGTTGTGTAGCATAATTTTGGTGAGTATACAGTGTATAATATTAACGCTATTGACGATTTTTCACAATAAAATTACCACAAAAATATGCAAAAAGATTTTTTTTCCTAAAATAACTGTTGTAGTATGATTATCAGGTGACCCTTGTTGTATAGCATGATTTTGGTCATCCTACACTGTATAATATTAACGCTATTGACAATTTTTCACAATAAAATTCCCAAAAAATATGCAATTTTTTTTTTGTCCTGAATTAACTGTTGTAGTATGATTATCAGGTGACCATTGTTGTGTAGCATGATTTTGGTGAGTATACAGTGTATAATATTAACGCTATTGACGATATTTCAAAATAAAATTTCCAAAAAATATGCAATTTTTTTTCCTGAAATAACTGTTGTAGTATGATTATCAGGTGACCCTTGTTGTATATCATGATTTTGGTGAGTATACAGTGTATAATATTAACGCTATTGACGATAATTCAAAATAAAATTCCCCAAAAATATGCAAACTTTTTTTTTTCCTGAAATAACTGTTGTAGTATGATTATCAGGTGACCATTGTTGTGTAGAATGATTTTGGTGAGTATACAGTGTATAATATTAACGCTATTGACGATTATTCACAATAAAATTTCCCAAAAATATGCAAAAAGATTTTTTTGCTGAAATGACTGTTGTAGTATGATTATCAGGTGAACCTTGTTGTATAGCATGATTTTGGTCATCCTACACTGTATAATATTAACGCTATTGACGATATTTCAAAATAAAATTCCCACAAAAATATGTAATTTTTTTTTCTCCTGAAATAACTGTTGTAGTATGATTATCAGGTGACCCTTGTTGTGTAGTATGATTTTGGTGAGTATACAGTGTATAATATTAACGCTATTGACGATTATTCACAATAAAATTTCCCAAAAATATGCAAAAAGATTTTTTTGCTGAAATGACTGTTGTAGTATGATTATCAGGTGAACCTTGTTGTATAGCATGATTTTGGTCATCCTACACTGTATAATATTAACGCTATTGACGATATTTCAAAATAAAGTTCCCAAAAAATATGCATACTTTTTTTTTTTCCTGAAATAACTGTTGTAGTATGATTATCAGATGACCATTGTTGTGTAGCATGATTTTGGTGAGTATACAGCGTATTATATTAACGCTATTGACGATATTTCAAAATAAAATTCCCTAAAAATATGCACCTTTTCTTTTCTCCTGAAATAACTGTTGTAGTATGATTATCAGGTGACCATTGTTGTGTAGCATGATTTTGGTGAGTATACAGTGTATAATATTAACGCTATTGACGATTATTCACAATAAAATTCCCCAAAAATATGCAAAAAGATTTTTGTCCTGAAATAACTGTTGTAGTATGATTATTAGGTGACCCTTGTTGTGTAGCATGATTTTGGTGAGTATACAGTGTATAATATTAACGCTATTGACGATATTTCAAAATAAAATTCCCAAAAAATATGCATACTTTTTTTTTTTTCCTGAAATAACTGTTGTAGTATGATTATCAGGTGACCATTGTTGTGTAGCATGATTTTGGTGAGTATACAGTGTATAATATTAACGCTATTGACGATATTTCAAAATAAAATTCCCCAAAAATATGCAATTTTTTTTTTCCTGAAATAACTGTTGTAGTATGATTATCAGGTGACCCTTGTTGTATAGCATGATTTTGGTGAGTATACAGTGTATAATATTAACGCTATTGACGATAATTCAAAATAAAATTCCCCAAAAATATGCACTTTTTTTTCCTCCTGAAATAACTGTTGTAGTATGATTATCAGGTGACCTTTGTTGTGTAGTATGATTTTGGTGAGTATACAGTGTATAATATTAACGCTATTGACGATTTTTCACAATAAAATTCCCACAAAAATATGCATTTTTTTTCCAGAAATAACTGTTGTAGTATGATTATTAGGTGACCCTTGTTGTGTATCATGATTTTGGTGAGTATACAGTGTATAATATTAACACTATTGACGATTATTCACAATAAAATTCCCCAAAAATATACAAAAAGATTTTTTTTCTGAAATAACTGTTGTAGTATGATTATCAGGTGACCCTTGTTGTGTAGCATGATTTTGGTAATCCTACACTGTATAATATTAACGCTATTGACGATATTTCAAAATAAAATTCCCAAAAAATATGCACTTTTTTTTTCTCCTGAAATAACTGTTGTAGTATGATTATCAGGTGACCCTTGTTGTGTAGTATGATTTTGGTGAGTATACAGTGTATAATATTAACGCTATTGACGATTTTTCACAATAAAATTCCCACAAAAATATGCATTTTTTTTTCCCTGAAATAACTGTTGTAGTATGATTATTAGGTGACCCTTGTTGTGTAGCATGATTTTGGTCATCCTACACTGTATAATATTAACGCTATTGACAATTTTTCACAATAAAATTCCCCAAAAATATGCAAACTTTTTTTTTTTCCCGAAATAACTGTTGTAGTATGATTATCAGGTGACCATTGTTGTGTAGCATGATTTTGGTGAGTATACAGTGTATAATATTAACACTATTGACGATATTTCAAAATAAAATTCCCCAAAAATATGCAATTTTTTTTTTCCTGAAATAACTGTTGTAGTATGATTATCAGGTGACACTTGTTGTATAGCATGATTTTGGTCATCCTACACTGTATAATATTAACGCTATTGACGATAATTCAAAATAAAATTCCCCAAAAATATGCACTTTTTTTTCCTCCTGAAATAACTGTTGTAGTATGATTATCAGGTGACCTTTGATGTGTAGTATGATTTTGGTGAGTATACAGTGTATAATATTAACGCTATTGACGATTTTTCACAATAAAATTCCCACAAAAATATGCATTTTTTTTTTCCTGAAATAACTGTTGTAGTATGATTATTAGGTGACCCTTGTTGTGTAGCATGATTTTGGTGAGTATACAGTGTATAATATTAACGTTATTGACGATTATTCACAATAAAATTCCCCAAAAATATACAAAAAGATTTTTTTTCTGAAATAACTGTTGTAGTATGATTATCAGGTGACCCTTGTTATATAGCATGATTTTGGTCATCCTACACTGTTTAATATTATGGCTATTGACGATATTTCAAAATAAAATACCCAAAATATATGCAAACTTTTTTTTCTCCTGAAATAACTGTTGTAGTATGATTATCAGGTGACCCTTGTTGTATAGCATGATTTTAGTCATCCAACACTGTATAATATTAACGCTATTGACGATATTTCAAAATAAAATTCCCCAAAAATATGCAATTTTTTTTTTCCTGAAATAACTGTTGTAGTATGATTATCAGGTGACCCTTGTTGTATAGCATGATTTTGGTGAGTATACAGTGTATAATATTAACCCTATTGACGATTATTCAAAATAAAATTCCCCAAAAATATGCAAAAAGATTTTTTTTTCTGAAATGACTGTTGTAGTATGATTATCATGTGACCCTTGTTGTGTAGCATGATTTTGGTCATCCTACACTGTATAATATCAACGCTATTGACGATTTTTCACAATAAAATTCCCCAAAAATATGCAAAAAGATTTTTCTTCCTGAAATAACTGTTGTAGTATGATTATCAGGTGACCCTTGTTGTATAGCATGATTTTGGTTAGTATACAGTGTATAATATTAACGCTATTGACGATTTTTCACAATAAAATTCCCCAAAAATATGCAAAACGATTTTTTTTCTGAAATGACTGTTGTAGTATGATTATCAGGTGACCCTTGTTGTGTATCATGATTTTGGTCATCCTACACTGTATAATATTAACGCTATTGACGATTTTTCACAATAAAATTCCCCAAAAATATGCAAAACGATTTTTTTTCTGAAATGACTGTTGTAGTATGATTATCAGGTGACCCTTGTTGTGTATCATGATTTTGGTCATCCTACACTGTATAATATTAACGCTATTGACGATTTTTCACAATAAAATTCCCCAAAAATATGCAAAAAGATTTTTTTTCTGAAATGACTGTTGTAGTATGATTATCAGGTGACCCTTGTTGTGTAGCATGATTTTGGTCATCCTACACTGTATAATATCAACGCTATTGACGATTTTTCACAATAAAATTCCCCAAAAATATACAAAAAGATTTTTTTTCTGAAATAACTGTTGTAGTATGATTATCAGGTGACCCTTGTTGTGTAGCATGATTTTGGTAATCCTACACTGTATAATATTAACGCTATTGACGATATTTCAAAATAAAATTCCCAAAAAATATGCACTTTTTTTTTCTCCTGAAATAACTGTTGTAGTATGATTATCAGGTGACCCTTGTTGTGTAGTATGATTTTGGTGAGTATACAGTGTATAATATTAACGCTATTGACGATTTTTCACAATAAAATTCCCACAAAAATATGCATTTTTTTTTCCCTGAAATAACTGTTGTAGTATGATTATTAGGTGACCCTTGTTGTGTAGCATGATTTTGGTCATCCTACACTGTATAATATTAACGCTATTGACAATTTTTCACAATAAAATTCCCCAAAAATATGCAAACTTTTTTTTTTTCCCGAAATAACTGTTGTAGTATGATTATCAGGTGACCATTGTTGTGTAGCATGATTTTGGTGAGTATACAGTGTATAATATTAACACTATTGACGATATTTCAAAATAAAATTCCCCAAAAATATGCAATTTTTTTTTTCCTGAAATAACTGTTGTAGTATGATTATCAGGTGACACTTGTTGTATAGCATGATTTTGGTCATCCTACACTGTATAATATTAACGCTATTGACGATAATTCAAAATAAAATTCCCCAAAAATATGCACTTTTTTTTCCTCCTGAAATAACTGTTGTAGTATGATTATCAGGTGACCTTTGATGTGTAGTATGATTTTGGTGAGTATACAGTGTATAATATTAACGCTATTGACGATTTTTCACAATAAAATTCCCACAAAAATATGCATTTTTTTTTTCCTGAAATAACTGTTGTAGTATGATTATTAGGTGACCCTTGTTGTGTAGCATGATTTTGGTGAGTATACAGTGTATAATATTAACGTTATTGACGATTATTCACAATAAAATTCCCCAAAAATATACAAAAAGATTTTTTTTCTGAAATAACTGTTGTAGTATGATTATCAGGTGACCCTTGTTATATAGCATGATTTTGGTCATCCTACACTGTTTAATATTATGGCTATTGACGATATTTCAAAATAAAATACCCAAAATATATGCAAACTTTTTTTTCTCCTGAAATAACTGTTGTAGTATGATTATCAGGTGACCCTTGTTGTATAGCATGATTTTAGTCATCCAACACTGTATAATATTAACGCTATTGACGATATTTCAAAATAAAATTCCCCAAAAATATGCAATTTTTTTTTTCCTGAAATAACTGTTGTAGTATGATTATCAGGTGACCCTTGTTGTATAGCATGATTTTGGTGAGTATACAGTGTATAATATTAACCCTATTGACGATTATTCAAAATAAAATTCCCCAAAAATATGCAAAAAGATTTTTTTTTCTGAAATGACTGTTGTAGTATGATTATCATGTGACCCTTGTTGTGTAGCATGATTTTGGTCATCCTACACTGTATAATATCAACGCTATTGACGATTTTTCACAATAAAATTCCCCAAAAATATGCAAAAAGATTTTTCTTCCTGAAATAACTGTTGTAGTATGATTATCAGGTGACCCTTGTTGTATAGCATGATTTTGGTTAGTATACAGTGTATAATATTAACGCTATTGACGATTTTTCACAATAAAATTCCCCAAAAATATGCAAAACGATTTTTTTTCTGAAATGACTGTTGTAGTATGATTATCAGGTGACCCTTGTTGTGTATCATGATTTTGGTCATCCTACACTGTATAATATTAACGCTATTGACGATTTTTCACAATAAAATTCCCCAAAAATATGCAAAACGATTTTTTTTCTGAAATGACTGTTGTAGTATGATTATCAGGTGACCCTTGTTGTGTATCATGATTTTGGTCATCCTACACTGTATAATATTAACGCTATTGACGATTTTTCACAATAAAATTCCCCAAAAATATGCAAAAAGATTTTTTTTCTGAAATGACTGTTGTAGTATGATTATCAGGTGACCCTTGTTGTGTAGCATGATTTTGGTCATCCTACACTGTATAATATCAACGCTATTGACGATTTTTCACAATAAAATTCCCCAAAAATATACCATTTTTTTCACCCCTGAAATAACTGTTGTAGTATGATTATCAGGTGACCCTTGTTGTATAGCATGATTTTGGTGAGTATACAGTGTATAATATTAACGATATTGACGATTTTTCACAATAAAATTCCCCAAAAATATGCAAAAACACATTTGTCTGAAATAACTGTTGTAGTACGATTATCAGGTGACCCTTGTTGTGTAGCATGATTTTGGTCATCCTACACTGTATAATATTAACACTATTGACGATATTAAAATAAAATTCCCCAAAAATATGTAAACTTTTTTTTTTACTGAAATAACTGTTGTAGTATGATTATCAGATGACCATTGTTGTGTAGCATGATTTTGGTGAGTATACAGTGTATAATATTAACGCTATTGACGATTATTCACAATAAAATTCCCCAAAAATATGCAAAAAGATTTTTGTCCTGAAATAACTGTTGTAGTATGATTATTAGGTGACCCTTGTTGTGTAGCATGATTTTGGTGAGTATACAGTGTATAATATTAACGCTATTGACGATATTTCAAAATAAAATTCCCCAAAAATATGCAATTTTTTTTTTCCTGAAATAACTGTTGTAGTATGATTATCAGGTGACCCTTGTTGTATAGCATGATTTTGGTGAGTATACAGTGTATAATATTAACCCTATTGACGATTATTCAAAATAAAATTCCCCAAAAATATGCAAAAAGATTTTTTTTTCTGAAATGACTGTTGTAGTATGATTATCAGGTGACCCTTGTTGTGTAGCATGATTTTGGTCATCCTACACTGTATAATATCAACGCTATTGACGATTTTTCACAATAAAATTCCCCAAAAATATGCAAAAAGATTTTTCTTCCTGAAATAACTGTTGTAGTATGATTATCAGGTGACCCTTGTTGTATAGCATGATTTTGGTGAGTATACAGTGTATAATATTAACGCTATTGACGATTTTTCACAATAAAATTCCCCAAAAATATGCAAAACGATTTTTTTTCTGAAATGACTGTTGTAGTATGATTATCAGGTGACCCTTGTTGTGTATCATGATTTTGGTCATCCTACACTGTATAATATTAACGCTATTGACGATTTTTCACAATAAAATTCCCCAAAAATATGCAAAACGATTTTTTTTTCTGAAATGACTGTTGTAGTATGATTATCAGGTGACCCTTGTTGTGTATCATGATTTTGGTCATCCTACACTGTATAATATTAACGCTATTGACGATTTTTCACAATAAAATTCCCCAAAAATATGCAAAAAGATTTTTTTTTCTGAAATGACAATTGTAGTATGATTATCAGGTGACCCTTGTTGTGTAGCATGATTTTGGTCATCCTACACTGTATAATATCAACGCTATTGACGATTTTTCACAATAAAATTCCCCAAAAATATACCATTTTTTTCACCCCTGAAATAACTGTTGTAGTATGATTATCAGGTGACCCTTGTTGTATAGCATGATTTTGGTGAGTATACAGTGTATAATATTAACGATATTGACGATTTTTCACAATAAAATTCCCCAAAAATATGCAAAAACACATTTGTCTAAAATAACTGTTGTAGTACGATTATCAGGTGACCCTTGTTGTGTAGCATGATTTTGGTCATCCTACACTGTATAATATTAACACTATTGACGATATTAAAATAAAATTCCCCAAAAATATGTAAACTTTTTTTTTTACTGAAATAACTGTTGTAGTATGATTATCAGATGACCATTGTTGTGTAGCATGATTTTGGTGAGTATACAGTGTATAATATTAACGCTATTGACGATTATTCACAATAAAATTCCCCAAAAATATGCAAAAAGATTTTTGTCCTGAAATAACTGTTGTAGTATGATTATTAGGTGACCCTTGTTGTGTAGCATGATTTTGGTGAGTATACAGTGTATAATATTAACGCTATTGACGATATTTCAAAATAAAATTCCCAAAAAATATGCATACTTTTTTTTTTTTACTGAAATAACTGTTGTAGTATGATTATCAGGTGACACTTGTTGTATAGCATGATTTTGGTCATCCTACACTGTATAATATTAACGCTATTGACAATTTTTCACAATAAAATTCCCCAAAAATATGCAAAAAGTTTTTTTTTCCTGAAATAACTGTTGTAGTATGATTATCAGGTGACCATTGTTGTGTAGCATGATTTTGGTGAGTATACAGTGTATAATATTAACGCTATTGACGATATTTCAAAATAAAATTCCCCAAAAATATGCAATTTTTTTTTTCCTGAAATAACTGTTGTAGTATGATTATCAGGTGACCATTGTTGTGTAGCATGATTTTGGTGAGTATACAGTGTATAATATTAACGCTATTGACGATTTTTCACAATAAAATTCCCACAAAAATATGCATTTTTTTTCCAGAAATAACTGTTGTAGTATGATTATTAGGTGACCCTTGTTGTGTAGCATGATTTTGGTGAGTATACAGTGTATAATATTAACACTATTGACGATTATTCACAATAAAATTCCCCAAAAATATACAAAAAGATTTTTTTTCTGAAATAACTGTTGTAGTATGATTATCAGGTGACCCTTGTTGTGTAGCATGATTTTGGTCATCCTACACTGTATAATATTAACGCTATTGACGATATTTCAAAATAAAATTCCCAAAAAATATGCACTTTTTTTTTCTCCTGAAATAACTGTTGTAGTATGATTATCAGGTGACCCTTGTTGTGTAGTATGATTTTGGTGAGTATACAGTGTATAATATTAACGCTATTGACGATTCTTCACAATAAAATTCCCACAAAAATATGCATTTTTTTCCCCCTTAAATAACTGTTGTAGTATGATTATTAGGTGACCCTTGTTGTGTAGCATGATTTTGGTGAGTATACAGTGTATAATATTAACGCTATTGACGATTTTTCACAATAAAATTCCCCAAAAATATGCAAACTTTTTTTTTTCCTGAAATAACTGTTGTAGTATGATTATCAGGTGACACTTGTTGTATAGCATGATTTTGGTCATCCTACACTGTATAATATTAACGCTATTGACAATTTTTCACAATAAAATTCCCAAAAAATATGCAAACTTTTTTTTTTTCCTGAAATAACTGTTGTAGTATGATTATCAGGTGACCATTGTTGTGTAGCATGATTTTGGTGAGTATACAGTGTATAATATTAACACTATTGACGATATTTCAAAATAAAATTCCCCAAAAATATGCAATTTTTTTTTTCCTGAAATAACTGTTGTAGTATGATTATCAGGTGACACTTGTTGTATAGCATGATTTTGGTCATCCTACACTGTATAATATTAACGCTATTGACGATAATTCAAAATAAAATTCCCCAAAAATATGCACTTTTTTTTCCTCCTGAAATAACTGTTGTAGTATGATTATCAGGTGACCTTTGTTGTGTAGTATGATTTTGGTGAGTATACAGTGTATAATATTAACGCTATTGACGATTTTTCACAATAAAATTCCCACAAAAATATGCATTTTTTTTCTTCCTGAAATAACTGTTGTAGTATGATTATTAGGTGACCCTTGTTGTGTAGCATGATTTTGGTGAGTATACAGTGTATAATATTAACGCTATTGACGATTATTCACAATAAAATTCCCCAAAAATATACAAAAAGATTTTTTTTCTGAAATAACTGTTGTAGTATGATTATCAGGTGACCCTTGTTATATAGCATGATTTTGGTCATCCTACACTGTTTAATATTATGGCTATTGACGATATTTCAAAATAAAATACCCAAAATATATGCAAACTTTTTTTTCTCCTGAAATAACTGTTGTAGTATGATTATAAGGTGACCCTTGTTGTATAGCATGATTTTAGTCATCCAACACTGTATAATATTAACGCTATTGACGATATTTCAAAATAAAATTCCCCAAAAATATGCAATTTTTTTTTCCTGAAATAACTGTTGTAGTATGATTATCAGGTGACCCTTGTTGTATAGCATGATTTTGGTGAGTATACAGTGTATAATATTAACGCTATTGACGATAATTCAAAATAAAATTCCCCAAAAATATGCACTTTTTTTTTCTCCTGAAATAACTGTTGTAGTATGATTATCAGGTGACCCTTGTTGTGTAGCATGATTTTGGTCATCCTACACTGTATAATATTAACGGTATTGACGATATTTCAAAATAAAATTCCCAAAAAATATGCACACTTTTTTTTTTCCTGAAATAACTGTTGTAGTATGATTATCAGGTGACCCTTGTTGTGTAGCATGATTTTGGTGAGTATACAGTGTATAATATTAACGCTATTGACGATTATTCACAATAAAATTCCCCAAAAATATGCAAAAACACATTTTTCTGAAATAACTGTTGTAGTACAATTATCAGGTGACCCTTGTTGTGTAGCATGATTTTGGTCATCCTACACTGTATAATATTAACACTATTGACGATATTAAAATAAAATTCCCCAAAAATATGCAAACTTTTTTTTTTCCTGAAATAACTGTTGTAGTATGATTATCAGATGACCATTGTTGTGTAGAATGATTTTGGTGAGTATACAGTGTATAATATTAACGCTATTGACGATTTTTCACAATAAAATTCCCCAAAAATATGCAAAAAAATGTTTTCCTGAAATGACTGTTGTAGTATGATTATCAGATGACCCTTGTTGTGTAGCATGATTTTGGTGAGTATACAGTGTATAATATTGACGATATTGAAGATTTTTGAATATAAAAAATCCTCACAATTATATGCAAAACTAATTTTCCTAAAATAACTGTTGTAGTTTGATTATTAGGTGACCCTTGTTGTGTAGCATGATTTTGGTCATCCTACACTGTATAATATCAACGCTATTGACGATTTTTCACAATAAAATTCCCCAAAAATATGCAAAAAGATTTTTTTTCCTGAAATAACTGTTGTAGTATGATTATCAGGTGACCCTTGTTGTATAGCATGATTTTGGTGAGTATACAGTGTATAATATTAACGCTATTGACGATTATTCACAATAAAATTCCCCAAAAATATGCAAAACGATTTTTTTTCTGAAATGACTGTTGTAGTATGATTATCAGGTGACCCTTGTTGTGTATCATGATTTTGGTCATCCTACACTGTATAATATTAACGCTATTGACGATTTTTCACAATAAAATTCCCCAAAAATATGCAAAAAGATTTTTTTTTCTGAAATGACTGTTGTAGTATGATTATCAGGTGACCCTTGTTGTGTATCATGATTTTGGTCATCCTACACTGTATAATATTAACGCTATTGACGATTTTTCACAATAAAATTCCCCAAAAATATGCAAAAAGATTTTTTTTTCTGAAATGACTGTTGTAGTATGATTATCAGGTGACCCTTGTTGTGTAGCATGATTTTGGTCATCCTACACTGTATAATATTAACGCTATTGACGATTTTTCACAATAAAATTCCCCAAAAATATACCATTTTTTTCACCCCTGAAATAACTGTTGTAATATGATTATCAGGTGACCCTTGTTGTATAGCATGATTTTGGTGAGTATACAGTGTATAATATTAACGATATTGACGATTTTTCACAATAAAATTCCCCAAAAATATGCAAAAACACATTTTTCTGAAATAACTGTTGTAGTACAATTATCAGGTGACCCTTGTTGTGTAGCATGATTTTGGTCATCCTACACTGTATAATATTAACACTATTGACGATATTAAAATAAAATTCCCCAAAAATATGCAAACTTTTTTTTTTCCTGAAATAACTGTTGTAGTATGATTGTCAGATGACCATTGTTGTGTAGAATGATTTTGGTGAGTATACAGTGTATAATATTAACGCTATTGACGATTTTTCACAATAAAATTCCCAAAAAATATGCAAAAAAATGTTTTCCTGAAATGACTGTTGTAGTATGATTATCAGATGACCCTTGTTGTGTAGCATGATTTTGGTGAGTATACAGTGTATAATATTGACGATATTGAAGATTTTTGAATATAAAAAATCCTCACAATTATATGCAAAACTAATTTTCCTAAAATAACTGTTGTAGTTTGATTATTAGGTGACCCTTGTTGTGTAGCATGATTTTGGTCATCCTACACTGTATAATATTAACGCTATTGACGATTTTTCACAATAAAATTCCCCAAAAATATGCAAAAAAATGTTTTCCTGAAATGACTGTTGTAGTATGATTATCAGATGACCCTTGTTGTGTAGCATGATTTTGGTGAGTATACAGTGTATAATATTGACGATATTGAAGATTTTTGAATATAAAAAATCCTCACAATTATATGCAAAACTAATTTTCCTAAAATAACTGTTGTAGTTTGATTATTAGGTGACCCTTGTTGTGTAGCATGATTTTGGTCATCCTACACTGTATAATATCAACGCTATTGACGATTTTTCACAATAAAATTCCCCAAAAATATGCAAAAAGATTTTTTTTCCTGAAATAACTGTTGTAGTATGATTATCAGGTGACCCTTGTTGTATAGCATGATTTTGGTGAGTATACAGTGTATAATATTAACGCTATTGACGATTATTCACAATAAAATTCCCCAAAAATATGCAAAACGATTTTTTTTCTGAAATGACTGTTGTAGTATGATTATCAGGTGACCCTTGTTGTGTATCATGATTTTGGTCATCCTACACTGTATAATATTAACGCTATTGACGATTTTTCACAATAAAATTCCCCAAAAATATGCAAAAAGATTTTTTTTTCTGAAATGACTGTTGTAGTATGATTATCAGGTGACCCTTGTTGTGTATCATGATTTTGGTCATCCTACACTGTATAATATTAACGCTATTGACGATTTTTCACAATAAAATTCCCCAAAAATATGCAAAAAGATTTTTTTTTCTGAAATGACTGTTGTAGTATGATTATCAGGTGACCCTTGTTGTGTAGCATGATTTTGGTCATCCTACACTGTATAATATTAACGCTATTGACGATTTTTCACAATAAAATTCCCCAAAAATATACCATTTTTTTCACCCCTGAAATAACTGTTGTAATATGATTATCAGGTGACCCTTGTTGTATAGCATGATTTTGGTGAGTATACAGTGTATAATATTAACGATATTGACGATTTTTCACAATAAAATTCCCCAAAAATATGCAAAAACACATTTTTCTGAAATAACTGTTGTAGTACAATTATCAGGTGACCCTTGTTGTGTAGCATGATTTTGGTCATCCTACACTGTATAATATTAACACTATTGACGATATTAAAATAAAATTCCCCAAAAATATGCAAACTTTTTTTTTTCCTGAAATAACTGTTGTAGTATGATTGTCAGATGACCATTGTTGTGTAGAATGATTTTGGTGAGTATACAGTGTATAATATTAACGCTATTGACGATTTTTCACAATAAAATTCCCAAAAAATATGCAAAAAAATGTTTTCCTGAAATGACTGTTGTAGTATGATTATCAGATGACCCTTGTTGTGTAGCATGATTTTGGTGAGTATACAGTGTATAATATTGACGATATTGAAGATTTTTGAATATAAAAAATCCTCACAATTATATGCAAAACTAATTTTCCTAAAATAACTGTTGTAGTTTGATTATTAGGTGACCCTTGTTGTGTAGCATGATTTTGGTCATCCTACACTGTATAATATTAACGCTATTGACGATTTTTCACAATAAAATTTCCCAAAAATATGCAATGAGATTTTTTATGAAATAACTGTTGTAGTGTGATTATCAGGTGACCGTTGGTGTGTGGAGTGAATTTGGTAAGACTACAGTGAATAAAAGATAATAAAGAGATATTGAATATTTTTCGTTTTGGTACTGCACTTTGTAGACGGTCCCTAAGCGCTCGCCTCTCCACCCGCAGCGAATAGAGAGCAATATATTTCCTGCAGCCTGGATGACGACTCGTTTTGGCTGATGAGTTTGTGGTCAATAGTCAATAGTCTACCTTACTACGATAGGAAAGAGACATTTTTTATGTTTTAACAATGTTTCATTTATGAGCTATTGATCGCTGAAGTTCGAATCTGCCAATCTCTTTCTAACTTTACCCAAGTCAGGTTTTTTAGGAAGCAATATGATCAAACGGATGATGTAGAGCTCCCTAAAACTCATGTATCAAATATGATTCACCTGGCATTACAGGGTTGATGGCATTAAATATCTACATGTAAACAGAATTTAACTCAAATCTGTGTTACATAAATATCACAATTCTTTGTTTTACATGAAAAAACAGACAAGCATCATGTTACATATTTGGTGATCTATCATCTATATAACAAGATTTTGATGACAAAACAAGTGTAAAAGACAATGGTTGTTACTTGCTTATAAATAATACACGTGCTTTTCTTACCATGTTAATCGCTCATATTCATTTTCCAACTTATAAATGAAACTAAGAAGAGCGTTTTTAACGTGAGCTACCCGAGAGGCGAGAGACTCCACGGATGCCTCTAACTGCTTCTCTTCTCGTTGCTGAAGGAGAGAAAAGACATGTCAGTTTGATACCCAAATACACACTACACACACTATATACATACATACATACATACATACATACATACATACATACATACATACAATCACTATACACCACATACACTATAAATACACACAACACACACTATATACATCCATCAATACACCCACTATACACCACATACATCCTCTATAAATACATCTACTACACACTGTATACATCAGTACATCCACTGTGCACTACACACATCAATACACCAATTACACACTGCATACATCCATTACAAATACATCTACTACACTGTTCAGTACATCCAATACAAACTGTATACACCAACAATCACAGCCACATTTATGCTACCTAGCTAAACGCTAACTCCGTCATGTAGCAAACTAACTACTGCTAGCACTACTCATAAATAAACCACAAGCACCCGATACAAACACAATAAAGTCTTTAGCGATATATAAGTGTTAAAAGGACATTACCTGCATTGTTGAACTAACGCTACAAGCTAACAACTTAACACTCAAAACAGTCTGCAGCAACACTTCCGTTTTCTTCTTCTACAAAGCGACATTAAAGGTGCGTGCTGCCCCCTGCTGTGTCGGGAGTGCGTAACAACAACAAGGATAAAACGAAAAATTGAAGTTTTATATTTGATATTAAACCCGTTTCATATGAATATTTAATCAGAATCAGAATCACAATACACGTTATTGTCTTCAAGGAGTAAATTTGTCTTAGAAAACAGTGTATAGTGGCTACGATCACATAAAATGTACATATGACATAAGTGACATACAGGAACATCGACACTCTATACACATTACTGTAGTTTCTGGATTATCCATTAGATATTGCACTTAAACCTAATAAGAAATATTGCTCATAGATTAAAAGTGATTTGTGCTGGAACCGATTTATTCAAGAATAAAAATAATTCTTTTTTAAAAGAAAAAAGTTGAATAAAAAAAGTTGAGACTACTGTGCACAAGGTAGCTCACCCTTTAGAAACAGTGGTTTAAGTAAGAGAGGAAAAGTACAATAATACAATAAACCACAGGGCAGGGACCACATTTTTAAAAATTGATAAAGTGCAAAAGTTAAATAAATAAATAATTACATTAAGATTGAAATTTGGCATGTTGTTTTATTAAGAAGAGCAATTGATGTTGGAAGGAAGAACCTGTAACGGTTAGTTTTGTACCTACAGGCTCTATATCTCCTTCCTGAGGGTAAGAGTACATATTCTGGAAACAGAAGATAAGATTGTTTGATTACCGTTTCCTCCAAGGTTGTTTGAAGGGACGGATAGTTTTATGTTCTGATCACTTTCATGGCAGCTTTTACCATTTTTTTTTAAATAAAGCCCTTTGCCCCTCCACCATGCCCTTCAGTGTTTCTCTCTCTACAACCCATCAGCACATGTTCAACAGTTTCATTGTAGTTACTCATATTTATCTGACACTACTTCTTTCGTGTTGTATAAAATAGTAGCATTGAGTCCCACACCATTAAATACCACTCTTAACGTAACTAACACACCAGCTTCTTTTAAATCTCATCTTAAAACGTTTCTCTCTGTAAAAGCTTTTGGAAATTTTTTATATTTATTTATTTGATTTTATTAATTTCATTGTCTTTATTTTTTATCTGCATTGTCTGATTGAAGATGTTTCATTTATCAATATTAATGTGAATTTTCATTTCAAGATCACTATAAAAATGTTATACCAAAATAAATGTTTAGAATATATACATTTTCGGCACTTCAGAGAAAGTAACTGGTGCTTGAGTGACTGCACACACCTGTTAACTGGATTTTATAGTAATAAAACAGAAGGGTGTTAAACAAATTAGGTCAGATATAAATGTGTTAAACAATAACTACCCAATAGTGATAAGCGGAGCAAAGTAGTATTCGTGTGCCTCTGCATTGAGTATCAGGTCAGATACAACAGGTGAACTGCAGCAGTTGAGGACAGACATATCTGAGTCAGCATTTTTACAGGCAAATATAAAGAATGTTTGAATGAACTAACTTAATTCCTAGTTTTACTCCTCTTGTCATTTTGTCTCCTAAAAAGCATCAAATAACCAGGAACAGACAGTTTTGTATCTAAAAGGGATTTATTTTGTTACAAAATTATTCTCTATTTCTATTTAAGGCAGTAGAGCATTGATTTTCTTGCTTAATACTTAAGCAGGTTCGCATGTCAGGGAAATGAAAGGGAAGATTTTGAACAGGTAAGAATCTATAATGGTCCGTGTCTTCAGTTTATGCAGTCAGTGCAAAAATAGTGTTACATGTCATCATGTGTGATGCAATGATCTTCACTAAATGGAGCAGAGTTTTATCACAGTTCTGTTCACAGCTGTGTAAACTTGGTGAGAGGAGTTTCAGAAGAGGCTGTCCACGTCGCCCATCTCCACCACCACGGTCTTCAGCTGGGAGTAATACTCGATGGTCACCTGTCCGTTCTCTCTGCCGAAGCCTGGTGAAGCACAGTAGATATTATATGAATATGAGTCTTTTTTTAATGACTTACTCTATTTCAGATCACCCACTGTACTACTATGACCACATGCTTCATATTTACTTTGCACCTGCACTTACAGAAGTGGGACAACTCTGACCATTTTAAACTGGGCTTCACAAACTGTGTTTCAAGATTTCTGTGTTCAGGATTTAGTGGGCGGGTCTGAAAATCACCGCTGCGTTACATAGCGCGGCGGTGATTGGCATAAACCCGCCCCTGCTGCTTTAGAGGTATAAATACATTCAGCGCACACTACTACTACAACAGTCTACAGTTAGCCAGTTAGCTGAATTAGCTGCCGCGCTAGCTGCCGAGTTAGCCGCCAAGCTAGGAGCCGAGTTAGTCGATGAGTTAGCCTCCGAGTTAGCCACCGTGCTAGCCGCCGAGTTAGCCGCCGAGCTAGCAGCTGAGTTAGCAGCAGAAAGCTCTCAGAAGTAGTGTCCATGTTTCTGGTATAGGTGGTGACTTTGATTGACAGGTGACCCTTGGTAGGGGGCGAGGTTGCAGCAAACTCGGCGGGCACTCCCACAGCGTTTGGGAGCAGAGAAAAAGGTTGATTTTTACACAACTTTGAAGCCTAATTTCATATATTTGGCGATTTTTTTAATCATTCAAATTTGGCAGGATGGTTAACAACACACTTTTCTGTGGTATGTCAAACTCAGAACACATATTTATTCTTACTTTACACGGACTTTAAAAACAGAAAAAAAGGTTTAAAAAATAGCTTTACAACATCCCACCTGACATCTTATATCCTCCAAATGGCACTTCCACAGGGCTGATATTGTAGTTGTTGATGAAGCAGGTTCCTGCCTCCAGGTTCGCAGCTACACGATGGGCTCGTGAAATGTCCCTGCAGGCAGAGGAAGTCAGATTTAGGATTTTTAGCACAAAAAACACTCAGTAGTCTAGATGCTGCTTGGCCATGCAGCTAAAATGCTGACTCATCTGCCGTCCACATGCAAAGACTATTATTTGCGCAATGAATTCCGCTTGTTGCTTGCCAATTTTTTATTGGCCCTTGGTGGAAACCCTGAACTGCTGCCAATGGACCACAATAACCTCCTTATCTTTGAGTGTAAATCAGCAGCAGTGTATCAGTGGTTGCAACACACTTTTAATGACAAAACTCAGATGCATATATGTGCGTGTGTGTGTGTGTCCACGCAGTGTTTCCTTGGCTGACCTGGTGAAGACTCCAGAAGCCAATCCGAAGGTGGTGTTGTTGGCCCTCTTGAGAACTTCTTCCTCTGTGTCGAAAGGCAGAACAGACATGACTGGGCCAAAAATCTCCTCCTTCACACAGGTCATGTCATCTCTGCAGCTATCTGTTCAAGGAGAGAGAGAGAGAGAGAGCGAGAGAGAGAAACTTATAGTGCGTACTGGAATCATCTTTGACTCAGATTATGTGAAGCTATATCATCCTAAACTAGAGACGGTACCAAAAAAAAGACTGTACCGAGCACGCAGGGTGACATGAAATAGCCTCCTTTCAGTTTGGGATCACTGGGCACAAGAGGCTCCCCTCCACAGAGCACCTTGGCTCCCTGGAGAAACAAACATATCAATAAAATATCAACGAGATCTAAAACAATTAAAATTTAAACTGCTTTATAGTTTGGTTAATGATCTTAAAAAGGTGTTATCATAGCTGATAAAGGCTTCTTTATAATTGCTCAACTCATCTGTATGGAGTCTGTCTAATCTAACCATCAAAGTAACACTGCTCTAATCATTTCTTTATTTATTTATGACACACCTGTTCCTTGGCTTGTTTGACAAAGCCCAACACTTTGTCCAGCTGCGGCTTGCTGATCAGCGCCCCCATGCGGGTGCCGTCCAGCAGGGGGTCGCCCACAGGGATGGCCTTGGTCCTCTTGACCACCTCAGCCAGGAACTGCGGCATGATCTCCTTTTGAACGTACACTCTGGTCCCGTTGCAGCAAACCTTTACGAAGCAGATGGATTTGCATTGAATAGAATATGGAAATGATACAAGAGGTTAAAAAAAGAACCAAAATAACTCTGTATAAACCCACCTGTCCCTGTGTGAGGAAGTTAGCCATGAGCGCTCCCTTCACTGCGTTCTCCAGATCGCAGTCTTTGAAGATGATGAGTGGAGATTTTCCTCCGAGCTCCAGAGTCACCTGCTTCACCGTCTTTGAGGACATTTCCATCACCTGAGTGAAACAAGAAGAACAGTGTATTATTGTATTTTAACACCAATAACTTATAGTAGTGATCCACATTTTCCAATACTAGAATTTTCCATACTTCTGAACAGGTGTTCCTATTTTGCAGATACCCAGTCATTTCATTATGAGCAGATGTTGCAATGTCAATCAATAATAAAGACACCACTACATCTGTTTAAGTTGTGATTTTAAAATACTGATGTTGGTTTTATAAAGCTTTTAAAATGGCTTAGGTATATAATACATCCCTGATCCAATGCTGTCCTGGGACAGGTCTGCTTTCTGTTCCCAAGCTAAGCTAAACATGTAGAGACAGAGTTTAATGTTTATGTTTCACATATCTGAACAAACTCCCAGAAAACTGCAGGTCTGCTGTAACTCTCAGTTCTGTTTGCTTCCTTTTATTAAACGAGTTTTGAGCGTTAATATCTTTCACTGCACTGTCATTTTTATTTTCAATTTAAACACTTTTTAATTGGTATTCAAATGATTGTAATATTGCCTTGTGTTGCTTTTACAGTCTGTCTCAAGCACTTTGAATTGCGTCGTTGTTGAAATGTCCTGTACATATAAACTTGCCTGTACCTATATTATATATGATGGCACTGTTTCTGTCAGTGTACCTTTTTGCCTGTGGGCACGCTGCCGGTGAACGAGACTTTGGCGACCATCGGGTGTTGGCAGAGCAAGGTGCCGGTCTCGGCTCCACCCTGCACCACACAGAAGAGCCCGTCAGGCACCCCGGCCTCTTTGTAGATCTCAGCCAGTATGACGGCGGTCACAGGAGTCATAGGAGAGGGCTTAAACACCATCGCATTACCTAAACACCACAGGAGATTTAATCCACATAGCAGGTCTCACAAACACAAGAGACAGATGATTGGTGGACAACCTCACAACAATGTTACAAAACTCACCGCAAGCCAGAGCGGGAGCAGATTTCCATGACGCTATCTGGAAGGGGTAGTTCCAGGCACCGATTCCCACACACACACCAAGCGGCTCCCTCCTGGTGTAAGCAAACGCTCCACCGGGAAGCTGAACGTGCTGGCCTGAAGAAAATAAAAAAACACAACAGTAAGTTTAGTTTTGGAAGAAATATAACAGAGAAACTGAGTATAAAGCATCTGATAGTGTAGATGAAGTTTACGCCTACCTGCAAGAGTACCAGCCATGCCAGCATAGTACTCAATGGTCTGCCAGGCGATGTCAATATCCACCAGTGCTTCAGTGATGGACTTGCCATTGTTGATCACTTCCAGCTTTGCAATCTTCTCCCTTCGTTCCTGTTTTTTTTGGGGAATAAAAGAAGTGTGTCAATGCAAAACTCTGGTTTATCTATCTGCAGGTTTATTACTATGTAGAATAATGTGTATAGCTGTAAGATCTCATAATGATGGGGACAATCTGAGGTCGAATTCCTCGCTGACATGACATCAAAGAGTTGACGCGGCCTCACAAAAGGTCAATTTTCTGCAAATGTAGGCCAGCAGTGGAGGGAGGGGGGGCAAGTCAGTGTTTTTTTTAATGAATAACTAGTCTTATTGCATGCTTGCAATCGCAGTCAGCTCCAATGTATGTTGCGCAACGCTGACATCTGACTGGCCCCTTTCTCTTGAAGCATGAAGGAAATGACACAAACGCTTGAACTTCTCACCCTGATGATGCGGGCGGCCTCAAGCATCACCCGAGCTCTCTCCATGCCTGACATCTTGCTCCATTTCAGGTAGGCGGCGTGGGCGCTCTTGATGGCCTCGTCCACCTCCTGCTCCCCACAGGGTACCATCTGACACAAGACCCTGCCTGCAGAGAGACAAGCATGTTAACAGTCTGTCATGGAATAGATTTGACTCATGATTCAGTTTCCCCTCCTGAATGAAATGATGTAGTCCTCCCTTCCACAGAGGCGGAAGGGGAAGGGGAGGGTCCCAGTTACATAACACAGCCTGACCTCTTGTTGACACATCACACACTAACCTACACTTTACCCACATGTCTTCATTCGCCTCATTAAATGCAGCACTGAATGAAGAACCAGGCTCTACTGTGTTATATTTACCAGTCGCAGGCTCGAACACCGGCTCAGCGTTCTTCTCCTCCCTGGGCTTCACTCGCTTCCCAGCCCAGAAGTTGAGCGGCTCGTTGACCACCACGGTTCCTGTGGAGGCTCCGGGCATGGTGTCGAGGGTTGACTGGGCCATTGTGAAAGGAGAAGACCTGCAGCAGTAGCAGGAAAGTTCATTTACTATGCAGAATAACATAGTATTATAACATACTAATTCACCTTGTGCGCTAACCGTTAACTCAGCTAACGTAGTAGCACTGGGGCTAGCAGGGAAGCTAACATACTAGTTAATAACAAACATAGAAAAAGAGAGAGACAGAGTGATTTTTGGACTCACCGTTTGAGCTTCGGCAGACGCACTGGACGTCTACCAGACAGCAGACCTCAATTATTGAAGGACAGTTTACGCCCCTCAGACAAACAGGACCCGCCTTCTTTATAAGACTATGGCTGAGTCTCATTTCTGTTTAGTTATTCCTCTGATTACGTCTAGTTTCTGTTAAGTTGATCCTTTGGTTGCAGCTCGCCCGACAGAGAACATGTTATTTTTTTCCTTTCTCAAGTTTGTTAATGGTAGTTAAATGATTAGTTAAATGTAATGGTTAGGCTATTTTTACTATTTGTTTTTTTTAACTTATATTATTATGATTTAGTTGTTTTAGCTTACTAAATGAATTCCTTAAAAGCATATTCTTCACAAAACAGTCTATTGGCTTAAAAACTTCTTTTTAAAAAAAAAAAAGTAGTGACAGGCATGATAAAATATTTTCATTGGAAGTTATACATTTCTTCATTTAATTATTGGTCAAATCACCTGTTGGTAAGAAAGGCATACGTTTTTCCAACAAAGCTGCTCCAATAAAAAAAATACACAAAACATGTCGGACATTTCTGCTGGAAGAGGGCCTAGTCTACTCAGCTTTACATCATTTCCAAGTCAGTCTTAAAACAACGGTCAGGTGCCCAAATGAACAATGAAACCGACTTTTCATTCCTGTTTATCTGAAGCTAATATGAAGCTTCAGCTGTCCAAATGAGTCAAATCAAGTAGAATCACTGAGGAAACACAAAGAGGGAATTTGATGGTAAAGACTGTAAATGTGTCAGCTATCCACTTGATATGATTAACTCAGACTGCTGAAGCCCCATATAAGCGTCACTTCTACTTTTAAATGACTGTGTAGGCACACTGTGGATTTTGGCTCCTATCACTCACACTGAAAGCACTTTTGAAGGGGATCTTTTAATAGTCAGTATGAAAAATTGTGAAACTGCCCTTTAACTACATTCACGAATAGCATAATAATTAAAGAGAGAAGCTTTTTTTCCAGAAGACATTTTAACATGGTCAGGTCTTCATTAGATGAATGATGGCTATATTACATTTACATTACATTGCTGTGAAAAGCCAATGTTTGATACTCAATTAAAGAAAACCTGTAGGGTTCTTGACTGTTAGCAGAAGTCTGGAGCACTGTTTTAGATTTGGGTTGTGGTTTTGTTTCTTATCCTGCACAGATTCCAGTCAACAGTTCCATTCTGTAACATGTATCAACAGGTGGCAGTAAAGTGTAGGAAAGGCAGGGAAGAATAATACTGCTAGCTAGTGTACGTGGATGTAAACAATACAGATTTAACATTTTTAAGACAAAATGCAAATGTTCTGAGGAAGTAAACACATATTGAACATATGTGTTTGAACTCAAAGATACACACTAGGTGCTTTGGTAAGTAAAACTGAACGTCAACACAAATCTGTTTACAGAAAAACTCTACAAGGTACCTCCAGCACTTTACATGTTTCTAAGTGTGAAGTCTGTTAAAGTTCGAAACCTTGTCGTTGTTTGAAACTAGTGACTCCAGAGAAGGCAGTAGGCCTACAGAGACAATGTGGCTTTCCAAAGTTGGAGGAAAAAGGAGCAAAAATCAAAAATAATACAAAAAAACCCCAGCATTACTAAGACGTGATCATAAAACTTTATTAACACGTAAGAAATGACAGACAATGACATACAATAATACTGACAAACGGATCAGCTGCTTATTGGTGCCAATTAAATCATTAAAATTTCCAAAAAACAACAATATGGTGTGTGCAGAATACAAGGTAGACATTTGTATCCTTTGGTAGTCAATACAATTAATAACAGCTTTTTTTTTTCTTCTTCTAATTTCTATGTAAAACAATCTCAAAGTTAAATAACAACACATCAGAAATCAAACTGAGGGTAGTGATGCAGTAGCTACAAAAGAGAACATGCTCCAGCACAATGTGAGCAGTCGTGTCTGTTGTCTGATGGAGTGATGGAACAGCACTGTTGAACCTGTCTGATGATTAAGAGAACTTAGCTGCCTGAGGAGGAGGTCCCAGGAAGCCTCCAGCCTGTTTTGTTGCAGCTCTGGAAGGTGCGAGACCGAGCATCTTCTGAATGTTCTGAAGGAAAGACAAAGTAGAGGGAAACTTCTGTCAGAATCAGGAAGACACATTTTCTATCTGAGCTTCATGTCATAACGGTGCAACCAGCAAAAAAAAAAAAAATGTTTTAAGTAGATCAGGTGTAAACATATATTCATCCAAAAAAGTGGCGTTACTGAAACGCCTCTGGGTGCAATTGGATAGACCTGCAACCAATCAGATTAACAAAACATGTGAAGTAGCACTGAGTGACACATGCAAGTTGGCCTTCATCAAGCAGCCATCATATTACAACTAAACAGAACAATTCAATATGTTTCTGAAAGTATTTGCGGTAAGAAATAAGCAATGCCCTAACAGAATCTTCATTCAAACTTTATTAGTGCTGCCTAGCTTATCCTACACTACACTAACCAATCAGGTGCTCTGATGGAGCTTAGGAACATCAACCACTCACAGCACACTATCTCCATGTGGGCACATCCTGTACGTCCCCACATGTGTAGATAAACAGTTGTGATTGGCCCATTGTGCAGGACAGGTAAAACCGGTTCGATATGAGGGGAGGTCAGACGTATAGGTCGGAGAAAATAAAGCATGAGCTCAGCAGATTTGTCTGGTTGCCAGGCAACAAATCCCATGAAAAGACAAAACCAACAATGAATGAATCCTACTAACAAATAGTGTCTGTGTATCAAAGCCTGATAGTTGTCTGTGCTATAGAGATCTATTGTTGTTTAAAAGCATTGCTGCACCGGGTAACATGTTCCTTTATTAAGGTGAATGGGTATTGTAGTTTATTTTGACTTGAGATTATGTCTCAATAGCTCAATTCTTACAAAAGTCACTAAATAATCTGTGCTTTCCACTGGTGGGACAATTATAAAAAGTATTGAATATTTCTCAAACAGCTGCTCAATTGTTTGGTCTTCATAGTGTGATGGCCATTTAAGGCTGTAGTGTTCATTACACAGCAAAAGACAACTTGGCGTCATTGTGGGTCAAACAATGTCAAACTGGGCCTGAGGATGGCGCCAGAGGACATAGTATGTTGCTACGGAATCAAATCAGCTGTATTTAGACTCCCATTGAAAACTGGATACTGCAGCTTAGATAATATAGTGTTTCCTCCCATGAAGTCCATACATGTCCAGTCATATACACTAGAAGGCATCGAATGCAACCTGGGTGTTTAAGCTGTTATTAGAGTAGTGGTTACCTGTCTGATAGACATGGTGCAGAGGATGTAGAGGAAGATAAAGGAGCAGTCGGTGAAATCCTCGCCCAGCAGGTTGCGATGCGACAGTCCCTGGATGTAAGACAGCGGCGTGAACGGCAACTTGGCCACAACTCTTCCATCAAAACTGAAGGAAAACAAACAGCGAGTGGTGAGAGTTTGAACAGTTTAAGTTGTTGGCTGGAGAATTTAAAATCAGAAAATACTTGCTGTATTTATATAGTACATACAGTAATTACTTGTGAATTACTTTTGTCATGATAGCACAATATATCTGTATCTGACGTAACACTGTGTGACACTTACATGGAGTTGAACATGCCCATCAAAGCTGTGAAGCAGAAGCCGATGGCAAACATGGACTTCATGCGGACCTACAAACACACAAAGATCATAAATAAACATATACATTAATATTCATAATATACAACTGTAGGTACACTTCTTCTCTTATACTACTAGTGGGGCAAACATTGATATGACAATCAAAATCCCAGACAATACTATTCAGTGTATGTCAGACTCTCTTACCATAGACAGGTCTCTGTTGTTGTTCTTCAGCTTCTCTTCTTGTCTTTCTGTAATACATTAAGAAGCATACATCACCATCACTGTAAGGAAAGAGGCTATTCATAAAAACATGTTGAGGTGTTTCTGTTTAATCTATTCATTTCTGCTATAACACATATTTAACATTTTAAAGACGCTGATTTGTTCACTGGGCTCTTACCGATCTTCTTCTTCTGTTGACGTCCTGCAGATTCTGTGATGGTTTCCTTTTTCTTCTCAACTAAAACCAAACAAGCAACAGTGAGTAAATATTAACATAAAATATTAATATATAAATAGGAATAGCAGGATTGTATAAGGTTCAAGCGTGAGTCACTTACGTTTTTTGCTTTGTTTTTCTACCTCAGCCTTTAACCTCTTGTACTTTTCAGTGCGATACACCAACACCCAGGTAATGCCTGAGGAAAAGATTGATCAGAGAACTGATTGTGAAAATGTACTATATCATAATATTACTTTATATAATTACATAGACAGCCATTGAGATTTGTATCCATATGACTTTTCATTTAATGCTGCTTAAGACTTCCACTCCAATACATTTACAGAGATAAATGTTGTACTAAAAGGTATGCTTCTCATCTGTTATGTCCTGTCAGACTTACTCTGAATTTTGAATTTAAAGAAAAGTAACTGTTCATGTAAATGCAAATGTACATATTACAACTAGAAATGAACACTAGGGGGATGGGGGTGAATATGAAGGTTTTTAACATTGCACAATGTGTTACAGTTTTAATTGCTTTTGGTTTTAGGAATGATTGAATGAATATACAGTTTGAGCTCATAGCTAAATGTAATAAATGCATGTACAAATAAGAATTTTCTGCATATCAATTTCAATTGAATCAAACAATACATTCTTTCAAAGTAAAATAAAACTTTCATCCATATTTTTATAATAACATTTCCGGAAGTTCCGTTTGCTGCTGTCTGCCTTGACACCATAGACTGTATGCTTGACACTGACGTGAGGCGTTAGCTGTTAGCTTTGCTAGCTAAATACCGAACCGCAGGATGTTATAATATCACAAAGTAACTGCTTATTAATGGTAATAGCGTTAACAGTGTTGTGTCATTCTGTGTTATCAAGTATAATGTAATATGGTAATGTTTAGTTGAGTTTCTTGTTGATAGTAGTAAGCCTCCTGGTTTGACTCACCTTCGGCTAACAGCGCTGTGCACACAGAGATGAAAACGATGAGAATGGTGTCGGCAAACATTGTGCTCATGTTGTTTCTGTCCTCCCTACTGCACGTTTGTCCCACTCAACACTAATACTGTCACTTTATGTTCCTATATATTAGAAAATACTCGCTGAGCACATTACGCTGATATGACTGCCTCAGCTTCATAGAGCCTGGTCAGCACTAGTGGAAAGGTCACAGGTTTGTAAAGTACATCCGGTTCAGCCAAACAGCTTTCTGGATCATTAGCGCCACCTACTGATCTCAAGTGTAGACTAAACATTTCTCCTCTAATATTTCTACAAAAAATTACAATCAAAACAATAATCTTCTTCTATGATTCTGTCTGTAATGTATCTAAAAACAAGAAAGCTTTAAAGAAACATTGTGGACAACGTTGCTGGATTATTGAAGTTGGTTTGCATTATTGCTTATTCACTTTTTGAAGTTATATTTATTTATTTTTTTAAATAGTTTTTATTCATATATATTCTCTCTCTCTTCTGCATTATGTATCTTTTTACATTGTATAATGTTATGTCTGCTCTTGTTTTTTTGATTATTTTATTTTATCTCTAATACTGCGTCTGCACTTAATTGTATTGAAATATCAAAGTGTTGTAAGAGATATTATATTGAGAGAATGCAAAGCTGTCATCAAAGCAAAGGGTGTCTACTTTTAAGAATCTAACATATAAAACATATTCTGGTTTGTTTAAAACTTTTTGTTTACTACATAATTCCATATGTGTTCCATCATAGTTTGGATGTCTTCAGTATTAATCTACAATGTAGAAAATTAAAAAAAAAAAAGAAAAACCATTGAACTTTTGACTGGCACTGTATATGTATATATACGTGTGTGTGTGTGTGTGTGTGTGTGTGTGTGTGTGTGTGTGTGTGTGTAGACACATATATATATATATATGTGTGTGTGTGTAAATATATGAATATATTTTCTTTTTTCCCACTTTGAATCTGTGCAATAACAATATCAAACATATTGTCACTCAACACCAATATTACTCTTGTAGATAATGTGTCAATTTTTTTACTATATTTTCATTACTTTTTATTGCTTTTGTACTTATCATTTATTGTTCTATATTCTTTGTTTTATTGACCCTCTTCTATTTTTACTGTTCAATTTGCTGCTGCTATAATGTAAATTTCCCCATCACAGGACTAATAAAGGAATATCCTATCTTATCTTCTAAATGAATAAATATTATTATTACTCTCAATCTCCTCACATAACACCCTCTAGATTATTTTAGCTAAAGCAGTTTAAAAAAAAAAAA